>NW_020173215.1:10179579-10297178 GCF_003031525.2 Neophocaena asiaeorientalis asiaeorientalis
ATATATATATATATATATATATATATATATATATGGCATTTAAAACTCAGTGTAAAATATATAAATATATTTTATATTTTTTCATATAATACATTGTGTATTTTCAGGTTAGCTACGTTAAGTTTCACTTCACTCTTACATCTTTACAATGCTCTAGGAATAAGCCATTCCATTCTTGATATCCAAAACAGACAGCCAGTTTAGTGGATTAAAATTGCTATCTGTGAAATTCTGTTTTCCAGGTATCCTCTCTATTTACTTTTGAATATTTAGAAAGCTGCTGCTATACTCCTAAGTCTGTGTACTTGACTGAGAATCATTCAAGTCCATTCAAAGAAAAAGGGAATTTACAATACTGAATTTATCATGCAAGACTTCAGTGTTGACAGAAAAATAAAAAATAATACAAGCCTATCTCAACTAGAGTACTGACTCTAAGAATTTCTCTTTATAAATTTGTTCACTGGTAATATGCTCTGAAATATTTCTTCCTGAATCCTGTTTACTTTATTCTTCAAAAAGAGCCTAAATATTTTTGAAGGAAAAAAAACCTATATATGTACTAAATTCTAGTGAAAAATCCTAATCTTTTTTAAAGATATGGAATTAGTATCTTCAAGCTCCTACTTTAATATATGGTTCCTGTAGGCTAGCTGTATTAATGGTAATCATAGTAGTAGTATCTTGGTGTTCTTGAATGAAAAAGTATTATCCACAATACTTTTTAGATTATCATCAAAAATATTTTGATGATTTAGACTTTTAAAAACTCACAAATTTCCTTTTCACAATTTTTTTTGAAGAATTCTATTAAACACTTTTTTATGAACAAATAGCAAGCTTTTAGATTCTTACATTTCTTAGGTAATTATAATATCATAAAATAATACTTATAAAACTGGAATCCATAATAATTTTCAAAATACCATAAAAGGAATATTATTATGTGAAGTAATTTTGAGATTAAGGCAGATTAGTATTTTTTGGTAAATATAATGTAGCATATTAAAACAAAAGATTCTCTTAATATATGTATTGTTTCTTTAATTTCTTAGAAACGTAGTGATGGGAAATGTTTTCTTTTTCTCTTAACAATACAATAGTGCAATAACTATTGACAGTTGGTTTTAGGATCTAAGAGTCAATAGGGAATATTGGGGACTTTGCTGATTACAAGACTAATGACTAGAGTAATCATATATCTACCATTTCTCTGAGAAAATTTTGGCTTCTACCTGATCATGAGGCATGCAATTTAATGGGAGACCTTTCATTCCCCAAATTGTATCACTTTGGCTGGTGATTTATATGGTGATTCATTCAAATCTGACATATCTAAAGTGTTCATTTCATGCCATATGAACCTGATATTGCCAGATATTCTAATTTTTGAAAAATGTAAGTTTGCATCTTTATGTTATCAACTGATTTTAAAATACTGACAATTTATTCAAATACCCTAAAAACATAAGTAAGCCTCTTTTATGCAGACCAACAAGACAAAATCTATTTGATCTGGGTCCAGTATTGACAGACACTCATCTGCTCTGAACAAGAATACAAGGAGGGTTTCTCACTGATCACTGGAAAGGGAATTCTCATGTTTGCTCTTACCTTTCTTTATACCTAATAATGATCAGAGTGTCATAAGGAAGGCTTGAAAAATATTTCCAGATAATAGTATAAAATAGCTTGTACTCAACTCCTATTTGTCTGTTGACCAGAAATAGAGATTTTAACTGTATGTTCTTAAGATGATTTGGCTAAAGTGTAAATTTATTAATAGTGGTCTTCCTCTAGGCTATCTCTTCTCAGTTCACTTACTCAAATATGCATATAGTATATGCTACTTTGTTCTTTTCTAAATAATAATGACTGAAAATTATATTTATCTCAAGATGGTATTAAAAGATGAGTTTTAAATAAAGGTGAGAAAAGATGAAGAGAGTAGTTGACATCCATGAGTATGGAATTGGAGAAAACCGGTTTCACAAGCCACTTTTGCCTCCCTATTCCTTGAACAAGCTTGTTAAACCTAACTTTGAGAGTGTTGAGTGAAATAAAAGAAATGGCATCTGTAAAATATTTTATCACAATAATATAATTCTTTAGGCTTTGAAGTCAAACACATCTGGCTTCAAAACCTTGGTTCTAGGCTTCCCTGGTGGTGCAGTGGTTGAGAATCCGCCTGCCGATGCAGGGGACACGGGTTCGTGCCCCGGTCCGGGAGGATCCCACATGCCACAGAGCAGCTGGGCCCGTGAGCCATGGCTGCTGACCCTGCGCGTCTGGAGCCTGTGCTCTGCAACGGGAGAGGCCACAGCAGTGAGAGGCCCGCGTACCGCAAAAAAACAAAACAAAACAAAAAAACCCTTGGTTCTTTGTCTACCATGTACCAACTGTATAAATCTTGAGAAATTAGATAAACTTTCAATAATCAGTTTCTTCATAAATAATACAGATAATCAAGCCAAATTTTCAAGATTATAAAGTTTTAAACAGTATATCTGTATCTAACTGTCTGCCTGTCTATCTATCGATCTATCTATCGTTTTGCGAAGGAAAGTCTCAAAAATGATAAGAGGAAAAAGGTGTTCCTGATGGATGATATGTATTTTAAAAGATATTGGTATTGAAGGACTGTTTTAATGACCAGGAGACTCATCTATATCTTTTATGTATTCTGCTGTTGTGGCTGTTATTTTCAATTTCTCCTGTCTATTCAGTAGTACATATTTTGAACACAGCATACAGTTAGTAATCAGATGTATTTTCTTTGTGTGTGTTTCAGAAACAATTATCAAATTCTTTTTAAAATAAAATGGGAAATAGTTATTTACACACTCAGAGAGAGATCAGAGTCTATCTAGTATCTAGAATCATTGATTTCCAGAGGTTAAAAAAGGTAACATCTGTGGAAGAATAAAGTAGTTACTTCATTTATTCCAATAAGTTCCAAGATAAAGAACAAAGAAAATGAAAGGAAACACCTCTCCATGTGTTATATTAGAGATTCTCTAATTAAAGAAAAATGTTCTCTTTATCCAGAAAAGACGAAAACTAATTTGAAAAGATACATGCATCCCAGTGTTCACAGAAGCATTATTTACAATAGCCAAGACATGGAAGCAACCTAAAATCCATTGACAGATGAGTGAATAAAGAAGATGTGGTAGATATATAAATGGAATATTACTTAGCCATAAAAAGAATTAAATAATGCCATTTGCAGCAATATGGATGGACCTAGAGATTATCATACTAAGTGAAAGACAGAAAGACAGAATGAATAGATAATGTTTGAGAAATCATATGATATCACTTATATATGGAATCTAAAATATGATACATATGAACTTATTTACAAATCAGAAATAGACTCACAGACATAGAAAACAAACTTATGGGTTACCAAAGGGGAAAGTCTGGGGGTGGGGGATTAATAGGGAATTTGGGATTAAAAGATACACACCACTATATATAACACAGATAATCAACAAGGACCTACTGTATAGCACAGGAAACTATATTCAGTATCTTGTAGTAACCTATAATGGAACAGAATCTGAAAAAGAATGTGTGTGTGTGTATAACTGAATCACTTTGTTGTACACCTGAAACATTGTAAATCAACTGTACTTCAACTTAAAAAAGAAACATTTTCTCTCAATATGATTTATGCTCTTCTGTTGCCTTGCCACTATGCCATTCATTTACCGTATCTTCTTCGATGATTTGCATGTCTCACTAGGAAAACCTCAAGAGTTAAAGATATGCTGCTTTTACACATGGAGGTTAGGGGTGGGGTGAGGAGGCACTTCACATTGAACAAAGGAAATTTAACAGATAGAATTTGCCCACACTTGTTTCCATAGATATCTAACAGCAGGATGTTCTGTGTAATGGGAAGTTAATCAATAGGCACCACTGACTTTCAGAAGGTAACCCTTGGCTACAGCCTAAGCTGAATAGGGTTGGAATCACGGGGAAACATGTGGGGAAGAGAGACAGACCCAGAAATTAATTCAATTCCTTATGCGTTTGTAGGCAGTTCTCATGAAAGGATAGTAGAGGATTGAAGAATGGAGATGTCTGAACCCTAAAACAAGGGAGAGGATGTTAGGAACCTTGAGAAAGTATCCTTATAACATGTTTTCATTTGCAATTTTGGGTTAAGTGAGCAACTTTTAAGATACCTTCTCCCCCTACAAATGTACACAGGCACACATCTTATGGGAAAAAGATAAGCTGTATATTTGTTCAGGCTGGGTCATACTTCTTTCCTATATGGTCCCTGACAACAGAGAAGATGGTGAGTAGTACTGTTGCAAACAGCAGCTCACAACACAGCCACAAAATAACAGGAAAAAAAGCACCTTACACCCTCCAGAGTAAAGAATTGTAAAGAAACCATAATACTTAATCCTATAATTTAGAGTAAGTGCCTTCTGAAAGGGATGTGGCAGACATCTTGGTATCACAGAGTAAGTAAGACAAATTATCAAATTTGGTTCAATTTAATGCACACAGAATATAAATTTAATAGACTCTAAGAAAGGATTGTGCTAGTAGTTGGCCATAAAATATTTTCACCTATAATCCAATAAACCCTGGATAAGTCTTTCCAAATGTGATTCATTCAGTTAGCAAATATATCAGAAAGAGTAACAATAACTATTTAGAAATATTCCTGTTTTGAAAAACTTCTTAACAAACATAAAAGTAACCTAGCCAGGCATTGTGTGAAGCACTTTATATGCACTAATACAGTTAATCTCCTTGCAAGCTTAAGAAGAAGGTACAGTACACTGGGATTTATGAATGATAAAACTTCCTTTAAAGAAGACAGAAAAGTGAGATGCAGAGATTATATAATTGTATGATGTTCTCAAACAGCATAGCTAGAAATCCAAACGGACATAGAAATTGAATGAAATCAATGTACTTACCTTATGCTCTCTGTTTTTCTCTTTCTTCTGTAATAGACAAAACAAGGCTTAATGAAAACAAAATTTTAAATGTGAATCCTGATTGTTGCTCTTATGTTTTATTTAAAATTGTAGCTATTCAAATTATTTGACATATCAATCTAGACATATGGGTAACATTTTCACAACTCACAGATCAGCCAGCTAAAAATATATTAGAAAGCAGACGAGAAAATGCTATTCTAGGTTTTATAACTGAATTATCTCAAATTTAACACCCTTACACAGTTAGTTTAGTTACTTGTAGACAAACTGTTATCAAACTCAACAAGACATATCAGAGGCGATTATATTTATATCATCTGAAATAATACTTGCCTTTGTGGAATTATTTAATAGACTGCCAAATGAATGTACAAAATTAAGAGTAGAATTCTCCTAATTTTTGAGCTCACCTGGCCAAATAAACAAATATTGGGACAAAAATTTGTTGGACTTCATCAAAACAAATGGCAAGAGTAATGTAACTCGAGAATTTTTATTTTACCATCAGTTCTAGTATTGATTGTAAGGGAAATTACACCCCGTTGGATATAGCTTATTTCCAGAGTTTTGCCAAAATCCTTTAAGATTCCCTAGTGTGCTCCAGTTTTGTTAAAGAATAGACTAAATGCAAGGTGGATTTTAGATAAAAGTTACTTCTTAGTGTGAAAATTGTCACTCTCTTCTAATAAGATTTACCAACAGCCCAATGATGAATAGATAATATTTGAGAATGAATGACATCATTATTTTTTGAGGGTGGCAGGTTGAAATCATACCCTAAACTAATAAGACAGTTTACAAAAATCAGCAATGGATAGTCTACTATATTCAATTTCCCTTTATCCTGTGAAAACAAACAACTAAAATGATCAAACAGAAAGTTTTGGTGTTACCGAAACCATTACTGAATAACAAAAACCAGATGGATATAATGTTCAAGTGGTTACATTTGAAGATCTAAAGTAATTTCAAGATCACCCTCAAACAACATTTAATATGATTCATATGTTAAGCATGATATTACTTCATTCTATTATTTAAAACAAGACCTCACAAACTGTACTTGGTATTTTAGGTCATTTTCATTCCATAAGGCAGAACATTGTATTCCACATTCATCCTAGATGAATCAATGTGCAATGTTCATATATTTGAGATGTTGAATATGCATAGTATATGTTTATTAGCTTTCCAATATCACTTTAATGTTAGTGGTGTCTAAGAGTACAGAGTACAGTGTTTCCTGTCATTGAGTATCTTCACTCACTGGCTAAAAGACTCCTTGTTAAGTACATTTCAACTTTCTACTTTCAAGCATATGACACTCTATGATTCTATGAACTTAAATCACCAGCCTAGCCCATGAAGGTGACAGAGGCTCAGTTAAGCCTATAATAGACATTCATATAGTTTCTGTGTATGACACAGGATGTTAAATTATTTTTCCTATTGACTCACAATTTCAGCTAAAGTACAAATGTTGCAGTCAAGCCTTTTCTTATACTAGCACAAACATTTATTTGAAGTAGTAGAATATATCAGATTTGGAAGTCACTGCTCTTGGGAAAAAGAACAGAACATGGTAAGGGAGCACTTAGGAGAGCTTGACATATGTCCTCTGGAATCCGAGGCATACATGAACATACAGATTGATGTCTGCACTACAGCTGCGCCGCAACTCTATGTATGGAAATGTGGATAGAACTATTGTTAAGGGCAGGATGAGGGGAAAGAGCTTCCAGAGCTCATTCATTTTGTCATAGCAAGAGTTTTTTGCTTTCGTGTTCGTCCACTTTCTAGCTCCAGCAATTTTTTAACTTCCAGAACAGAAACCCAAGAGCAAAATCCTCCACAGGAGCCAGTTCAGTTGTAGGAAAACCTGAACTGTAATTGACAAATTGTCAGAGGCTTGGTATGAACAACTCTGAGAGTTAAAATCTCCAAGGGGTAACAGTCATCAATAAGCTCCTACACTTTTGTGAGTTTTACCTTCCAGGTTCTCACAATGAATACTGGAGAAAAATCCCCTTATGCTTCCAGCAGGTGGAAGGAAAAGGAAACAATCTGAAATATGCCAGAGCATACTGTGCTTAAAAAGGCAGGGCCTCAGGAAAAACTATTTTGGCAGAATAACCTAATGGGGTTTTAACAGAGCCTAACCTACCTGAAAGAAGGGAATTCTCCAACTCCAGCACCCTCTAGCCATCAGTGTCTCGTTGGGGTTGGGGGGAGCACTGATGAAGTTCACAGTGCAGGGGCACAGACTCACCAAAGATAACGACAGAACTGTAGAAACCACTTTTCTTTCTGCACACAACTTACCACCATATTATTGAAAGCCTATTTACCACTGTTTTTTTTTTTTAATGTGGCACATTATAACTGCCTACAACAACAAAATATTATAAACAGAAATTTAAAAATACTTTAAACTAAATTAAAATAAATAGACAACTTATCAAAATCTGTGGTATACATTGAAAGCATTGCTTAGAGTGAAATTAATAGCATTGAATTCATACATTAGAAAAGAAAAAAAAATCTAAAATCAGTCATCTAAATTTCCAGACCAGTAAAAGTAGATTGGATTAAGTTCACATAAACAGAAGAAGAAAAAAAAAATAAGTTATATAAGTCAATAAAGTGGAGAACAGGAAAAAAAAGAAAATCAAAAGCTGGCTCCTTGAAATTATCAATAAAATCAACAAGACTCTATCCAAGCTGACCAAGAGAAAAAGACAGAAGACCCAAATAACCAATATCAGGAATGAAAGAGGAGACATAATTACAGATATCAAAAACATTTAAAGGATAATAAAGAAACATGAAGGAAAACACTATGCCCACAAATTTGATAACCTAGATGAACTGGACTAATTCCTTGAAAGACCAATCTGCCAAAATTCAAACAAGAAGAAATAGGTAATCTGAATAGTCTTATATCTATTAAAGAAACAGAATCAATGGTTAATAATCTTCCAAATCAAAAAATACTCAGTCCAGATGGATTCACTGGTGAATTCTACCAAACATTTAAGAAAAAATTACTAATTATCTACAATCTTTTTCAAAGGAAATATTTTCTAACTCCTACTATAAGGCCAGAATTATCCTAATACCAAAAATAGATGAAGACATTACCAAAAAGAAGAAAACTACAGTCCAATATCATTTATGAACATACCACAAAAATCCTAAACAAAATTTAGCTAATAGAATCCAACAATATATAAAAGGAATTATACATCATGAACAAGTGAGATTTATCCCAGGCATGCAAGCCTGGTTCAGCATTTGGAAATCAATTAATAGAGCCCATCACATCAAGAGGTTAAAAAAGAAAAATGACATGATCATATCAATAGATATGATACAGAAAAAGAATCTGCAAAATCCAACACCAATTCATGATCAAAATTCTCAGCAAACCAGGGATAGACAGCAAATTCCTCACCTTGATAAAGGACATCTACAAAAAATTCTACAACTAATATCAGACTTAATGGTGAGGAAACTGAAGCTTTCCTACTAAGATCAGGAATAAGGAAAACATGTTACCTCTTACACTACTATTCAACATCATATTGAAAGTGTTAACTAATGCAGTCAGATAAGAAAAGGAAATTAAAAGTTACAGATTGAGAAGGAAGAAATAAAACTCTCTTTGTTCACAGACGACATGATTGTCTATATAGAAAATTTAAAAGAACCAAAAAAACTCCTGGAATTAATAAGTAATTATATATAAGGTTACAGGATACAAGGTTAACATACAAAAGTCAAATGCTTTCCTATATACCAGTAATGACTAAATGGAATTTGATATTAAAACACAATACCATTCATATCAGCACACCAAATATGAAATACTTAGGTATAAATCTAATAAAGAATGTACAAGGTCTATATGAGGCAAACTACCAAATTCTGATGAGAGATATCAAAGAAGAACTAAATCACAGCAAGTTGCATAATGGATATTGACAAACTGATTCTAAAGTTTATATTGGAGGCAAAAGACACAAAATAACCAACTCATAACTGAAGGAGAAGAATAATGTCAGAAGACAGATACTACCCAACTTCGAGACTTACTATTAAGTAGCGTTAATCAAGATAATGTGGTATTGGTGAATGAACAGACAAACAGAACAATGAAACAGATTAGAGAACCCAGTATTAGACCCACATAAACATAGTCATCTGTTCTTTGACAAAACGGCAGAAATAATACAATGGAGCAAAAATAGTCTTTCAACAAATGGTGCTGGAATAACTGGATATTAACATGCAAAAAAATGATTCTAGACACTGACATTACATTCTTTATGAAAATTAAATCACAAAACTAAATGTAAAACACAAATCTATAAAGCTCTTAGAAGATAACAGGAAAAAGTCTAGATGACTTTGGGTATGGTGATGATTTTTAGATACAACACCAAAGACATGATCCATAATAGAAGGAATTGATAAGCTTGACTCATTAAAATTAAATACCTCTGCTCTGTGAAAGAAAATGTCAAGAAAATAAAAAGACAAAAAATATCTGCAAAAGACATAACTGATAAAGGGCTGTCATCCAATATATACAAAAAAATTCTTGAAATTCATCAAAAAGAAAATGAACAACTCAATTAAAAATGGGTCAAAAACCTCAACAGAAACCTCACCAACAATGATATACAGATGGTAAATAAACATATGAAAAGATGCTCCACATCATAAGTCATCAGGGAAATACAAAATTTAAAAAAAAAACAGTGAGACACCACTATACTATTAGAATGGCCAAAACCCAGAACATTGACAACATCAAATGCTGACAAAGATATGGAGCAACATAAACTCTTATTCATTGCTGATGGGATGCAAAATGATACAGCTACTTTGGAAGACAGTTTGGCAGTTTCTTATAAAACCACACATATTCACCATATGATCCAGGAATTGCCCTCCTTGGAATTTACCCAAGGAGGTGAAAACTTATATTCACAAGAAAACCTGCACACAAGTATGTATAGCAGCTTTACTCATAACTGCCAAAACTTGCAAAAACCCAAGAATGTCCTTCAGTTGGTGAATTTATAAATAAACTGTGGTGTGTCCAGACAATGGATGATTATTTGGCACTAAAAGGAATGAGCTATCAAGCCATGAAAAGACATGGAAGAGACTTAAATGCATATTCTTAGGTGAAAGAAGCCAGTATAAAAAGCTATGTATTATATTATTCCAAGCAAATGACATTCTGGAAAGGGCAAAATTATAGAGAAATAGAATTAATGGTTCCCAGGGTCTGAGGGGAGAGAGGGATGAATAGGCAGAGCACAAAGGTTTTTTTTAGGATATTGAAACTACTCTAATGATAGTAGAATGGTGAATGTCATTATACATCTGCCATAACTCATCACAACTCATAGAATGTTCAAAACACCAAGAATGAATCTTAATGTAAACTATGGACTTTGGATGATAATGATGTCAATGTAGGTATATTGCTTATATCAAATGTACCACCCTGGTGTGGACTGTTGATAGTGAGGGAGATTGTGGGTGTTTGGGGACATGGGGTATATGGAAACTCTGTACCTTCCTCTTAACTTTGCTGTGAACCTAAACTTGCTCTAAAAAATAAAGTTTACTAATAAAGGAAAAAATGTATTGGAAAACAGATAAGCAATGTGCAGAAACTGCTGTGAGAATTGAAAATGTTAAAGCTACTTTACAAAACTAGTAATTTCTAATAAAGTTCCACAGATTCAATGCAATCTCTATCAAAATACCAATGGCAGTTTTCACAGAACTAGAACAAATAATTTTTAAATTTGTATGGAAACACAAAAGACCCTGAATAGTTAAAACAATCTCGAGAAAGAAGAACAGAGCTAGAGGAATCACACTCCATGACTTGAGACCATACTACAAAGCTTCAGTATTTAAAACAGTATGGTACTGGCATAAAAACAGACACATAGGTCAATGGAGCAGAATACAGAGCCCAGAAATAAACCCATGCACTTATGGTCAATTAATCTATGACAAAGGAGGCAAGAATATACAATGGGGAAAAAACAGCCTCTTCAGTGAGTGGTGTTGGAAAAATCAGACAACTGCATGTAAAAAGATGAAATTAGAACATTTGCTATACAAAGAAAACCCGACCAAATGGATTAAGGACCTAAATGTAAGACTGCATACCATAAAACTAGTAAACAAAAACACAGGCAAAGCACTCTGACATAAATTGCAGCAATATGTTTTGGATCCATCTCCTAAAACAAAGGAAATAAAACCCAAAATAAACAAATGGGACCTAATTAAACTTAAAAGCTTTTGCACAGCAAAGGAAACTATTGACAAAACCAAAAGACAACCTACTAAATGGTAGAAAATATTTGCAAATGATATGACTGATAAGGGGTTAATATCCAAATATAGAAACAGCTCATACAACTCAACATCAAAAAAACAAACAACCTAATTAGAAAATGGGCAGAAGAACTGAATAGATATTTTTCCAAAGAGGACATGCAGTGGTCAGAAGCTGTTTGAAAAGATGCTCAATATTGCTATCATCAAGGAAATGCAAATCAAAACCACAATGAGCCACACCTGTCGGAATGGCTATCATCAAAAAAAACACAAAAAACAAATGTTGGCAAGAATGTTGAGAAGAGGAAACTGTTGTACACTGTTGGTGGGAAGGTAAATTGGTGCATCCACTGGGGAATACAGTATGGCGGTTTCTCAAAAAACTAAAAATGGAACTACCATATGGCCTAGCAATTCCACTCCTAGGTATATACCTGAAAGAAGCAAAAAACAGTAATTCAAAAAGATATACGTGCCCCATTGTTCATAGCAGCATTATTTACAATTGCCAAGGTATGGAAGCAACCTAAGTGTCCATGAACAGATGAATGGATAAAAAAGATGTGGTATATATATATACAGTAGAATACTACTCAGCCATAAAGAATGAAATTTTGCCATTTGCCGCAACATGGGTGGACCTAGAGATTATCATACTAAGTGAAAGACAGAGAAAGACAAATATCATATGATATCACTTATATGTGGAATCTAAAAAAATATAACAAACTAGTGAATAAAACAAAAAAGAAGCAGATTCACAGACACAGAGAACAAACTAGTGTTTACCAGTGGGGAGAGGGAAGGTAGAGGGGCAATTAGGTGTAGGGGATTAAGAGGTACACACTATTATGTATAATATAAGCTACAATTATATATTGTACAAGATGGGGAAAACAGTGTTTATAATAAGTATGGAGTACAATCTTTAAAAATTTTGAATCACTATACTGTATACCTGTAATTTATATAATATACATCAAGTACACTTCAATAAAAAAGATTAAAAAATGATAATTTGATTCTCATTTTCAATATTGCTAAGAGTTTCTACTCTTTTGTGTTTAATATTCTTCCTAATCTTTTTGGAGATATTTACCATGCATTTTTGTTTAATTATTTTCCTCAAAACTCTGAGTTTTATTTCTCTTTCATTTGTGGATTCTTCAATATTTTGCCTTTTTTGCACAGTGATTTTGCTTTTCAGATAACTTATTTTGTGTCTTTGTAAGCTTACCTTTTAATCTCTAATGAAAGTCAGCTCTTTTTGTTATTAATGACTACCTGGCATTTGGCCAACAGCTTAGGCCTTAGCTTATGCTTTTATATATAAGTTCGGGAGTTGATGGGAAGAGAGTAACTATTACTGCGATTTGGGCTTTCATCTTTCTTTCTGCTACTTCTTCCAGAAGTCCTTGATTAAAGAGCCCATTGCTTTATCTTATGGCTATTCATCCTCCATTGAGACTGCAGAGCGCACAGCACAAGTTAAGAGGATGCTTAGAGCCTGCCAGCAGCTAGCATATTTCTACACTATTTCATATAACAATCAGGCTTCAAAACCATCCTGGAACTGCCTCTGAAAAGCTGTAAGCCTTATGCTGTATCTCACGGGATGTGTGTGTGTGTGTGTGTGTGTGTGTATTTATCCAGACTCTGGAAAGCAGTTCATGTCTTTTCTTGGTTCAGTCCTATAATTCTTTCAGACTTTAGTTTTTATGTTACATTAACAGAGAAAGCTTCCTTGACACTATTCTTCCCTAAATCAATTAAGAGCCCCCTGTACTTCCTAAGGTTAAGTTACCCCAATGCAACCTGGCATTTCCTATGCCACAGAAGGTAATTAATCACTGGAATTAATAGCTAGTTTGCCTGTTTTCCCCAGTAGAAAATAAGCTTTTAAGGGCATATAAATCCTGCCTTCAATTTCATTTCCAAAATTACCTAATCTATCTTTTATATTACTAAAAAATAAAGAGAAATGTAAAAGTTGTTCAGTCCATTAGGAAAGCCAAAGTTTGATTAGATCTACCCAGTGGAATAAAAATTAAACCACAAACACACATATATTACCTTCTCAGAACTCATTATTTTACTGCTTGTTGTGAATAACAAAACAAAAAGAAGAACAAATTATTTTCATGCTCCAGGTACTTTCAACTATGGAATTCAACTGCCATCATCTGTAGAGAGGAGTATTTCACTGAAGTCGCTCCACACTTAGAGCTAGAATCATATATGAATCATATATGATGGAAAAACTTTTAATATTAAAATAGCAGTTAAATATATTAACTGGATGTGGTTTGACAGAAATAGGAAGGAAACTTAAAGAAAGATCAACTGCTGGAAATTTCACCTTAGAACAGAGGCTCTAGAATGGGGTGAAGGAGAGACTTTCTAAAGACCTATGTGGACCTCAGATAATCTAAACTTGCAAACTGATTCACACATTTTGGTGGCATACAGCCTTCCCATTGTTTCAACTTTGCCAAGGACTTGAAATCTCAAGACAACCAAAACAGTGATTACAAGCATGGACTCATCTTTAGACAAGATTTATGTAAAAAATCCTAGATCTTCTCATTTTGTGTGAGTGACTTTGGGCAAGTTAAAGCCTGGAAGACTTAGTTTACTCACTGAATAAAGAGAATTGTCACATTTTTCTACAAAGCATTATTATGAATCATGATAATATGAATAGTAAAAATCCATATTTGATGAATGAGAACAGACAGAAAATAAAGAGTTACCATCATGAATCAAAAATCCAACAATATGGCATGTGACCAGTATAACATGTTACCAATATATCAAAGCAATAGTGCAGTACAGACAGAGCATTGTAAAGTTTCAGAGGAGAGAACCACCATATTACAATATATACTGGTCAGGTTGTTTATGCAAAAGAGTCTTACAAGATTCATGATCTTAGAATAAACATAAATAAGGACAAAGGAATTTTAAGCAAAGGGGCAGGGCAATTCAAGGATAGATGCTGAGAATGATTCCAAATTTGTCAGTCAGCTTTTAGCTAAGTAATATGCCTATTAAATGGAAATTGGTGTTAAGGACAAATAAGAGATGATGAGAGAGTTTACAGGTAGAATGGGACAAGACTGTAGAGAATTTGTTTTGTTTTTTTACTTTATTCATTTGAGAGACAAGAGAACAAGTTGAAGTTACTGAATAGATGATTAAAGTAAAATAAATAAATAAAATAGTTTTAAACTATACATTTAGAAAAGACAAACAAATAATTTGGTCAAGGGTTTGAAAAATCACATTTCCATTTTTAATAAAGTAATAAAGTAATTATAGTATTTTTTGTTCCACAAATAAAACTATTATATTACCTCAAGTTTTTAATAACAAAAATTAATATCTGCCTATATTAAAATGAGATTGTCACTCATATTCTTTTTTGTATTAACTCTTCTTCTTCATCTTTTCCTCGCTATTGTTGTCATAACATACAAATCTGGCCTTTACCACCACAAGGCTATAAAATCAAAACCCAGGCTATTTATCTGTAATGTGTATAAAGTTAAGGTTCTGCTGAAATTGTTAGAGACCAGATTGAGTTATCAGGTTTCTTCTCCAAAAAAGTAGGGCCCCAAATACATAATTTGAAAGAGATAGCACAAGTTGCACTTTACATTAAGTAAGCAGTTTCAGTATGCTTACCATATAAATACTCTGCTAAACTTGTACTTTCAAGTCTGGTTAAGGTTAGGAAAAGATCTATATCAACTTAATGAACTCTACTTCTGCTGATGTACTCAGAAAAGATAGTTTAAATTACAAGATGTTACTCTTACATAAAACTGGAATTTTTAACATAAGCTGGAATTCAAAGAATGTCATTTTAAATAGATCTTCATGATATCCTCCTTTACTATACAGATTTTAAAGAATTTATTTGCACAGTATTTTATGCCAACAAATATGTACTTACTACAAAGGCTCAATTTAAACTCTTTGGTAAACAATTTAAGAGTGTTTATTGTTTTCCTCATTAATCAGTAATTTCATCATTATCCATTATTTACTTTTTCATAGACACTATAAAGTTTGGATACAGATAGTAATAATAATATACATGTATATCAAAATACAACATTTACAGATATCATAGCTATATGTAATTATCATTTATTATTTTTCATTTCATTTTTCATTTCATATCATTATCATTTTATATATAGCCTCATTACAGAAGAAATAAGAGAAAAAGAAAAAAAGAGATTATAAATGAGTCCTCATTAGTGGAAGTTCGATTTTAACATATCGAACTTAGAGAAAATTTAAGGTTGGATATTTAAAAAAATAGAGCACCTTCACTGAAAAGTCATAACATGTTCAACCACAGACATATCTGAGGCATGAAACTTAGGTTTTAATCAGATTATGTGGGACAATGACACTACAGTTTAAGCACATCAACTTGAATCTATTTCCTGTTTTTTAATACCTGAGCATCAATTTCCTCATCTGTATAGTGGAAATAGAATTACTATAAATAATGTAGGGGTATTTAATATCCAAGGGAAATAAGTAAGGCAACTGGGATAAAACCTATATAAATGAACTATGCTTTTAAACCTGTAATATGTTTCATCCTCAAACAGTATTTTAAAGTTAATTAGCAAAGCAACTAATAAAATTTAAAATGACCTTGATACAAGTTTTAAAAGCATCTGTTCTATAAATAATATCTTCTAATCAGCAAGAAGTTAAAATAAGACAACTAAGAACAAGACTTCCAAAACACAACTCTTGTACTTCCACTAATATTCTTTTTTTATCTATTTTGCCATGTTAGGTGGAAAACATTTTGACATTTCATAAAATGATGAAGAATGTGTGACAAAGATAAATCTCTTGAACTAAAGCATTAAAACTATTAATAAAATTAGAGAAATCAGAAAAAGTATAATTATTTCTTTATTCTTGCCTCAAAAAGTAAATACTGTCTAAAATTTACAAAGCAAGTTACGAAGGTAATTTAATATCAAGTAAATATAATGTAAAGAAACCATTACACATAAAATGTACTTAAGAAAGGAAGAAAAAAATAAAATGAATATAAAACTAGAAACATACAAACATTTAAAATCATAAAGTGGGAAGAAGTCACCAGAAGATGATAAAAGAAAAATAGGAGAATTGAAAATGGGTACATACCTAAAATCTATGCAACTATTTTTGAAAACCTGGACAAAAGAAAATATTTTCTAGGACATTTTGGATTTTTAAAAACTACCTCAAATAGGGAATTCTCTGGTGATCCAGAGGTTAGGACTCTGCACTCTCACTGCCAAGGGCCTTGGTTTGATCCCTGGTCACAGAACTAAGATTCCCCCATGTGCAGAGTGGCGGGGAGAAACAACAACAACAAAAAATCCCCCCCAAACTCAAATAGACAGGTATTCTAAAGTGAGAGGGAAAGCAATTAAAAAGATTGCAGTGACCTAATACCTTCAACTAAAAGTATATTTCAAAGAACTTTCACAAGGGAATTACTATAAACTGAATTTATGTGTCCCAACTCCCGAAATTTATATGTTAAAATCGAACTCCCAAGGTGATGGTATTTGGAGGTGGTGCCTATGAGAGGTGATTAAGTCATGAAAGCAGAGCCCTCGGGAATGGAATTAGTGCCATTGTAAAAGAGAACCCACCCAGGAACACCTTCAAGATGGCTGAAGAGTAAGATGTGGAGATCACATTCCTCCCCACAGATACACCAGAAATAAAACTACATGTGGAACAACTCCTACAGAACACCTACTGAATGCTCGTAGAAGACCTCAGACTTCCCAAAAGGCAAGAAACTCCCCCACGTACCTGGGTAGGGCAAAAGAAAAAAGAAAAACAGAAGCAAAAGAATAGGGACAGGACCTGCACCACTGGGAGGGAGCTGTGAAGAAGGAAAAGTTTCCACACATTAGGAAGCCCCTTCACTGGTGGAGACTGGGGGTGGCAGCGGGGAAGCTTCGGAGCCATGGAGGGGAGCACAGCAACAGGGGTGTAAAGGGCAAAGCGGAGAGATTCCTGCACAGAGAATCAGTGCCAACCAGCACTCACCAGCCAGAGAGGCTTGTCTGCTCACATGCTGGGGCGGGTGGGGGCTGGGAGCTGAGGCTCAGGCTTTGGAGGTCAGATTCCAGGGAGAGGACTGGGGTTGGCTGCGTGAACACAGCCTGCAGGGGATTAGTGCTCCACGGCTAGCTGAGAGGGAGGCCGAGAAAAAGTCTGTACCTTCCTAAGGGGCAAGATACCATTGTTTCAAGGGTGTGCACGGAGAGGGGATTCAGAGCACTGCCTACACGAGCTCCAGAGACGGGCGTGAGCCAGAGCTATCAGCACGGACACCACAGACGGGCATGAGATGCTAAGGCTGCTGCTACAGCCACCAAGAAGCCTGTGTGCGAGCACAGGTCACTCTCCACACCTCCCCTCCTGGGAGCCTGTGCAGTCCGCCATTGCCAGGGTCCCGTGATCCAGAGACAACTTCCCCGGGAGAAGATACGGCACACCTCAGCATGCAACATCACGCTGGCCTCTGCCGCTGCAGGCTTGCCCCACATTCTGTGCCCCTCCCTCCCCTCCGGCCTGAGTGAGCCAGAGCCCCCTAATCAGCTGCTACTTCAATCCCGTCTTGTCTGAGCGAAGAACAGACACCCTCAGGAAACCTACACACAGAGGCTGGGCCAAATCCAAAACTGAACCCCAGGAGCTGTGCAAACAAAGAAGAGAAAGGGAAATCTCTCCCAGCAGCCACAGAAGCAGCGGATTAAATTTCCACAATCAACTTGATGTACCCTGCACCTGTGGAATACCTGAATAGATAACGAATCATCCCAAAATTGAGGTGATGGACTTTGGGAGAATAATATATATATATATATTTTTCCTGTTTCTCTTTTTGTAATGTGTATGCTTCTTTGTGTGATTTTGTCTGTATAGTTTTGCTTTTACCATTTGTCCTAGGGTTCTGTCTATTTTTTGTTTTTGTTTTTTTGTATACTTTTTAGTGCTTGTTATCATTGGTGGATTTGTTTTTTGGTTTGGTTGCTCTCTGCTTTAGTTCTTTCTTTCTTTTCTTTTTTTTATTACTTTTTAATTTTAAAAATTTTTAATAATTATTTTTTATTTTAATAACTTTATTTTATTTTTTTCTTTCCATCTTCTTTTCTCCCTTTTCTTCTCAGCTGTATGGCTGACAGGGTACTGGGGCTCTGACGAGGTGTCATGCCTGTGCCTCTGAGGTGGGAGAACCAAGTTCAGAACATTCCTCCACCAGAGACCTCCCAGCTCCACATAGTATCAAATGGTGAAAGCTCTCCCAGAGATCTCCATCTCAATGTTAAGACCCAGCTCCACTCAAGGACCAGCAAGCTACAGTGCTGGACACCCTATGCCAAACAACTAGCAAGACAGGAGCACAACCCTACCCATTAACAGAGAGGTTGCCTAAAATTATAATAAGGCCACAGACACCCCAAAACACACCACCAGACATGGATCTGCCCACTAGAAAGACAAGACCCAGCCTCATCCACCAGAAAACAGACACTAGTCTCCTCCACCAGGAAGCCTACACAACCCACTGAACCAAACTTACCAACTGGGAGCAGACACCAAAAACAACGGAAACTACAAACCTGTAACCTGGGAAAAGAGGATGCGAAACACAGTAAGTTAAGCAAAATGAGAAGACAAAGAAACACACAGCAGATAAAGGAGCAAGATAAAAACCCACCAGACCAAACAAATGAAGAGAAAATAGGCAGTCTACCTGAAAAATAATTCAGAGTAACGATAGTAAAGGTAATCCAAAATCCAGGAAATAGAATGGAGAAAATACAAGAAATGTTTAACAAGGACCTAGAAGAACTAAAGAGCAAACAAACAATGATGAACAACACAATAAATGAAATTAAAAATTCTCTGGAAGGAATCAATAGCAGAATAACTGAGGCAGAAGAACAGATAAGTGACCTGGAAGATAAAATAGTGGAAATAATGACTGCAGAGCAGAATAAAGAAAAAAGAAAGAAAAGAATTGAGGACAGTATTAGAGACATCTGGGACATCATTAAATGCACCAACATTTGAATTATAAGGGTCCCATAAGAAGAAGAGAAAAAGAGAGGGACTGAGAAAATATTTGAAGAGATTATAGTTGAAAACTTCCCTACTATAGGAAAGCAAAGAGTCAGTCAACTCCAGGAAGTGCAGAGTCCCATACAGGATGATTCCAAGGAGAAACATGCCAAGAGACATATTACTCATACTATCAAAAATTAAATACAAAGAAAAAATATTAAAAGCAGCAAGGGAAAAACAATATAACATACAAGGGAATCCCCATAAGGTTAACAGCTAATCTTTCAACAGAAAGTCTGCAAGCCAGAAGGTGTGGCAGGACATATTTTAAGTGATGAAAGGGAAAAACCTACAACCAAGATTACTCTATCCAGCAACGATTTCATTCAGATTTGATGGAGAAAGTAAAACCTTTACAGATAAGCAAAAGCTAAGAGAATAAAGCACTACCCAATCAGCTTTACAACAAATGCTAAAGGAACTTCTCTAGGCAGGAAGGAAAAGACCTACAGTAACAGACTCAAAACAATTAAGAAAATGGTAATAGGAACATACATATCAATAATTACCTTAAATGTAAATGGATAAAATGCTCCCACCAAAAGACATAGACTGGATGAATGGATACAAAAAGTAGACCCGTATATATGCTGTCTACAAGAGACCCACTTCAGAACTAGGGACACATACAGACTGAAAGTGAGGGAATGGAAAAAGATATTCCATGCAAATGAAAATCAAATGAAAGCTGGAGTAGGAATTCTCATATCAGACAAAATAGACTTTAAAACAAAGACTATTAAAAGAGACAAAGAAGGACACTACATAATGATCAAGGGATCAAACCAAGAAGAAGATATAACAATTGTAAATATTTATACACCCAACCTAGGAGTACCTCAATACATAAGGCGAATGCTAACAGCCATAAAAGGGGAAATTGACAGTAACACAATCATAGTAGGGAACTTTAACACCCCACTTTCACCAATGGACAGATGATCCAAAATGAAAATAAATAAGGAAACGCACGCTTTAAATTACACAGTAAACAAGATGGATTTAATTGATATTTATAGGACATTCCATCTGAAAACACCAGAATACAGCTTCTTGTCAAGTGCTCATGGAACATTCTCCAGGATAGATCATATATTGGGTCACAAATCAAGCCTTGGTAAATTTAAGAAAGTTGAAATCGTATCATATATCTTTTCCAACAACAACACTATGAGACTAGATATCAATTACAGGAAAAAAATCTGTAAAAAATACAAACACATGGAGGCTAAACAATACACTACTTTATAAACAAGAGATCACTGAAGAAGTCAAAGGGGGAATCAAAAATACCTAGAAACAAATGACAGTGAAAACATGATGACCCAAAATCTACGGGATGCAGCAAAAGCAGTTCTAAGAGGGAAGTTTATAGCAATACAATCTTACCTTAAGAAACAAGAAACATCTCAAATAAACAACCTAACCTTACACCTAAATCAATTAGAGAAAGAAGACCAAAAAAACCCAAAGTTAGCAGACAGAAAGAAATCATAAAGATCAAATCAGAGATAAATAAAAAAGAAATGAAGGAAACAATTGCAAAGATCAGTAAAACTAAAAGCTGGCTCTTTGAGAAGATAAACAAAATTGATAAACCATTAGCCAGACTCATCAAGAAAAAAAAGGGTGAAGACTCAAATCGATAGAATTAGAAATTAAAAAGGTGAAGTAACAACTGACACTGCAGAAATACAAAGGATCATGAGAGATTACTACAAGCAACTATATGCCAGTAAAATGGACAACCTGGAAGAGATGGACAAATTCTTAGAAAAGCACAAACTTCCAAGACTGAACAAGGAAGAAATAGAAAATATAAACAAACCAATCACAAGCACTGAAATTGAAACTGTGATTAAAAATCTTACAACAAGCAAAAGCCCAGGACAAGATGGCTTCACAGACAAATTCTATCACACATTTAGAGAACAGCTAACACCTATCCTTCTCAGACTCTTCCAAAATATAACAGAGGGAGGAACACTCCCAAACACATACTACGAAGCCACCATCACCCTGATACCAAAACAGACATAGATGTCACAAAGAAAGAAAACTACAGGCCAATATCACTGATGAATATAGATGCAAAAATCCTCAAGAAAATATTAGCAAACAGAATCCAGCAACACATTAAAAGGATCATACACCATGATGAAGTAGGGTTTATCCAAGGAATGCAAGGATTCTTCAATATATGCAAATCAATCAACATGATACATCATATTAACAAATTGAAGGTTAAAAACCATATGATCATCTCAATAGATGCAGAAATAGCTTTTGACAAAATTCTCACCCATTTATGATAAAAAACCTCCAGAAAGTAGGCATAGAGGGAACTTACCTCAACATGATAAAGTCTGTATGTGACAAACTCACAGCCAACATCATTCTCAATGGTGAAAAACTGAAAGCATTTCCACTAAGATCAGGAACACAAGGTTGCCCACTCTCATCACTATTATTCAACATAGTTTTTGGAAGTTTTAGCCACAGCAATCAGAGGAGAAAAAGAAATAAAAGGAATCCAAATGGGAAAAGAAGGAGTAAAGTTGTCACTGTTTGCAGATGACATGATACTATACATAGAGAATCCTAAAGACACAACCAGAAAACTACTAGAGCTAATCAATGAATTTGGTTAAGTAGCAGGATACAAAATTAATGCACAGAAATCTCTTGCATTCCTGTACACTAATGATGAAAAATCTGAAAGAGAAATTAAGGAAACACTCCCATTTACCATTGTAATAAAAAGAATAAGATACCCAGGTATCAACTTACCTAAGGAGACAAAAGACCTGTATGCAGAAAACTATAAGACACAAATGAAAGAAATTAAACATGATACAAACAGCTGGAGAGATATACCATGTTTTTGGATTGGAAGAATCAACATTGTGAAAATGACTATACTACCCAAAGCAATCAACAGATTCAATCCCATCCCTATCAAACTACCAATGCAATTTTTCACAGAACTAGAACAAACTATTTCACAGTTTGTATGGAAACACAAAAGACCCCAAACAGCCAAAGCAAGCTTGAGAAAGAAAAACAGAGCTGGAGGGATCAGGCTCCATGACTTCAGACTATACTACAAAGCTACAGTAATCAAGACAGTATGGGTCCGGCACAAAAACAGAAATATAGCTCAATGCAACAGGATAGAAAGCCCAGAGATAAACCCACGCATATATGGTCAACTTATCTTTGATAAAGGAGGCAAGAATATACAATGGAGAAAAGACAGCCTCTTCAATAAGTGGTGCTGGGACAACTGGACAGCTACATGTAAAAGAATGAAATTAGAACACTAACTAACACTATACCCAAAAATAAACTCAAAATGGATTAAAGACCTAAATGTAAGGCCAGACACTATAAAACTCTTAGAGAAAAACACAGGCAGAACACTCTAAGACATTGATCACAGCAAGATCCTTTTTGACCCACCTCCTAGAGAAATGGAAATAAAAACAAAAATAAACAAATGGGACCTAATGAAACTTAACAGCTTTTGCACAGCAAGGGAAAACATAAACAAGATGAAAAGACAACCCTCAGAATGGGACAAAATATTTGCAAATGAAGCTAATGACAAGGGGTAAATCTCCAAAATTTACAAGCAGCTCATGCAGCTTAATATCAAAAAAACAAACAACCCAATCCAAAAATGGGCAGAAAACCTACATAGACATTTCTCCAAAGAAGATATACAGATTGCACAACAAGCACACGAAAAAATGCTCAACATCACTAATCATTAGAGAAATGCAAATCAAAGCTACAATGAGGTATCACCTCATACCAGTCAGCATAGCCATCATCAAAATATCTACAAACAATAAATGCTGGAGAGGGTGTGGAAGAAAGGGAACCCTCTTGCACTGTTGGTGAGAATGTAAATTGATACAGCCACTATGGAGATCAGTATGGAGTTTCTTAAAAAACTAAAAACAGAACTACTATATGACCCAGCAATCCCACTACTGGGCATATACCCTGAGAAAACCATAATTCAAAAAGAGTCATGTACCACAATGTTCACTGCAGCTCTATTTACAATAGCCAGGACATGGAAGCAACCTAAGTGTCCATCAACAGATGAATGGATAAAGAAGATGTGGCACATATATACAATGGAGTATTACTCAGCCATAAAAAGAAACAAAATTGAGTTATTTGTAGTGAGGTGGATAGACCTAGAGTCTGTCATACAGAGTGAAGTAAGTAAGAAAGAGAAAAACAAATACCGTTTGCTAACACATATGTATGGAATCTGAAAAAAAATTGGTTATGAAGTACCTAGGGGCAGGAGAGGAATAAAGATGCAGTCATAGAGAATGGACTTGAGGATACGGGGAGAGGGAAGGGTAAGCTGGGAAGAATTGAGAGAGTGGTATGGACTTACATATACTACCAAATATAAAATAGATAGCTAGTAGGAAGCAGCTGCGTAGCACAGGGAGATCAGCTCAGTGCTTTGTGACCACCTAGATGGGTGGAATAGGGAGGGTGGGAGTGAGATGCAAGAGGGAGGAGATATGGGGATATATGTCTATGTACAGCTGATTCACTTTGTTATAAGGCAGAAAATAACCCCCCACTGTAAAGCAATTTTACTCCAATAAAGGCGTTAAAAAAAAAAAAAAGAGACCCCACAACCTTGCTCTGTCCACTCTTTTAGGACACAGGGAGAAGCTGGCTCTCTGTGAAACAGGAAACAGGTCCTAACCAGAGACTTGATCTTAGACTTCCTAGCCTCGTAGTTACTCATAGCTCTCAGAACTGTGAGAAATAAATTCGTTTTTTATAAGCCACCCACTCTATGGTTCTTCAGTATATAGGCCCAAACAGGCTAAGGACTGGAATTCTTTCAAAACATAAAGGAATAGATTATTTTTGTGCTCTTCGAATTTTTCAATAAAACAGAGATTGAAGGACTAATTCAAATATTTTTCTTCACTCCAAAAAACACAGTGACAGTAAAACCTGAAGGAAGAAGCAAACGCAATGGTAAAAGCCCTAAAATTGGGTCTCTGCAGCAAAGGACTGGGTAGAGTTCCACAAAATTCACTGCAACAGAGACATGAAAATATTCACTCCACACCTCCTCTAGGTAATGAAAGTCTTAACGTATTCGAAGAAAAAAATAGACATCATCTCTCAGAGGGAATTCATGATAAGCCATTGCAGCTACAGGAAGAAAACGGAATACAACCAGTTGAAATAAAGTGTGTGTGGAAGACTCAATCTGAGGTGCAGTGAAAAAAGTGGAAAAACGCTGATTTTGGAAGAGAAACTGAGAAATCTGTTGTACCAGATGCAGAGCAACCGGAAGCCCTACACATTGCTTGTCGGAATATAGAATGGTACAGCCCTTGAGAAAAGTTTGTTTCTTATAAAGTTAAATATAGACTTATATGTGATTAGCAGAATAATGACACCTCCCTCACCACCCCTACCCATCCCAAAAATGCCTATTCCCTAAGCCCTGGAACCTGTCAATATGTTACACAGAAAGGAGGAATTAAGGTGGTAGATGCAATTGTTTGCTTATCAGTTGACCTTAAAGTAAGATTATTCTGGATTATATGGTGACCCAATATAATCCCAAAAGTCCTATAAAGTGGGAGACAGAGGCAGAAGAGTAGGTCAGGGTAAGAGAAAAATTTGAAGATGCTACAGTGTTGGTTTTGAAGAATGAGAAATTGACCGATAGGATAAGGAATGCAGACAGCAAAAAAGAGAATTTTCCACTAGGAACCCCAGAAAGAATGCAGCCCTGTTGACATCTTTTATTTTTATTTTTATTTTTTTTTTGTGGTACGCGGGCCTCTCACTGTTGTGCTATCTCCCGTTGCGGAGCACAGGCTCTGAATGCGCAGGCTCCGAATGCGCAGGCTCAGCGGCCATGGCTCACGGGCCCAGCTGCTCTGCAGCATGTGGGATCCTCCCGGACCAGGGCACGAACCCGTGTCCCCTGCATCGGCAGGCGGACTCTCAACCACTGCGCCACGAGGGAAGCCCTGACATCTTGATTTTAGCCCAGTGAACCTTATTTTGGACCTCTGACCTCCAGAAATGTAAAATAATAACTTTTTGCTGTTTTACTAAATATATAATAATTTGTTATAGCAGCAATAAAAAACTAATTCATCATATGGCCCAGTAATCCCACTCCTAGGTGTTTAGCCAAGATAAATAAAAGAATGTTCACACAAAAAACCTGTACATGATTCTTTATAGTAATGTTGTACATAATCACCAGAACTGGAAATAAACCAAATGTTCTTCAGTTATGGAATGGATAAAAATTTGGTGTTGTATCTGTACAATGAAATATTACTCAGAAAAAAAAAAAGGAACAAATCTTTGAGACATATAAAAACCTTGACTGAATGCCAAATGCATTTTGATAAGTTAGTTGCAAAAGACAAAACTATTGTATAATTCCATACACATAACTTGCTGAAAAAGGCAAAACTATGCAGGTGGGGAATAGATCAGGGGCTGCAATTAGATAAGAAACCAAAATGAGGTAAACCACTGAGCAAAGGAAGCAAAATAATTTTATGTGTACTTCCAAAACCAAAAGTAAAAATCTAACAAACTCTTTAAAATAGTAAGAGAATATGTTTATTTCTGCATGTTATTACTTACTAAATTTATTTTTTAATATGTAATTATATACATATAGTACATCAAATATATGTGTATTATATGTAAGGTGTATATATACATACATATATATATATATATATATATATATATATAAACCTTAAATTTAAAGTTCTATCTGGTTTTTGTTCTCTGTTTCTGGCTCACGCCTTGGAATTCCCTTGGAATTTCCTGAGTGATAGGTGTGTCTCCTTTATGCTAATGCAGTGACTCATGACAGCTTTAGTATGGGAGTGGTCACTACAAAGACCAACTATATAATTAGAAGGTTGGAACTCTGGGCCCATCCAATATCTGGGGAGGGGAGGATGTCTGATGATTGAGTTCAATCACTTGGCCATTGAATAAATAAATCTTGCCTATGTAATGAGATCCCAGTATAAACTATGGACACCAGCACTCTGTGGAGTTTCCTGGTTGGTGCCACTTATATGCTGTGAAGGTGATATGTCCTGACTCCATGGGAGAAGGTATGGAAGCTCCATGTCCAGAACCTCCCCAGACCTTGCTCTATGCACCTCTTCTGTCTGGCTGCTCCTGAGTTGCATCCTTCATAATAAAACTACAATCATGAAGATAGCATTTTCAGTGAGTTCTGTGAGTCATTCTGGTGAATCTGAAGAGAGTATTGGAAGCCCTCAATTTGTAAATGGCCAGGCAGAAGGTCAGAGGCTTGAGGAAACCCAAAATTAGCAGCTGGCATCTGAAATGGGGGCATTCTTGTGAAGGCCTTTGTGGGGTCTGCACTAACTCTGGGTAGTTGGTGTCAGAGAATTGGTGTCAGCACAGTAAACATAAAATGATTTTATTCATAACTTTTAGAATGGAATTATTAGAAATACCAGATTTTGCAAAAAGAAGTTAAGGTTTTGGAGAGTAAGAGGAAAACAAATGGATAAGTTGAATTTTTTTTACAAGTATTAAAACTAGACTACAATGCATGTGAATTTAACATATAACAAATAGTATTTCAAATTACTGGCAGAAAAATTTGTTAGTGGTATTTTTTATAGGTGTTTGGATGCCGAAAACAAACTTTACAGAAAAATAAATTATTGTCGGCTCAACTTTGAATGCAAAAATAAAATTATAAAATTATTAGGAACATAAGTCTGAACTCATTCATAATCTCAGTGATGGAAACCTTTTTTCTTTCAAAAGAGGACATAAACTTCAAAAGCCAGAAATAGGGCTTCCCTGGTGGCACAATGGTTGAGAGTCTGCCTGCCAATGCAGGGGACACGGGTTCGTGCCCTGGTCCGGGAAGATCCCACATGCCGCGAAGCGGCTGGGCCCGTGAGCCATGGCCGCTGAGCCTGCGCGTCCGGAGCCTGTGCTCCGCAACGGGAGAGGCCACAACAGTGAGAGGCCCGTATACTGCAAAAAAAAAAAAAAGCCAGAAATAAAAGAATTATTCAATTTTCTCCATAAATAAAATTTTAAATTTCTGTTTAACAAAAATTATTATAAAAGTGGGAAAATGATAAACTTAGTTTAAGATACTTTTCAAGTAGATCACAGAAAGCTAATTAATTAAAACGGGAAAAATCTTACAAATTAATAATAAAAAAGGATAAATAGCCAAAGTATATGGACAGCTCATCACATAAAAGAAATAAAAATATGCACAGAATCCATGTTATTAGCCTCATCCTCCAAGATCACTAAAGTAAAGCAAACCAAATAACAAAGGGAAAATATTTTTCTTCATAATAAGGGCAAAGGTTAAAACATTTGATAACGCTTAGCATTTGCAAATTCGTAGGCTAAAGTATGATCTCCTCTTCAACTTTTTAGAGCTATGCTCACGAATTTGGCAGCCATTAGACAAATGTGACTATTAAAAATTAATTAAAATTAAATAAAAAATCAGTTCCTCAGTCATTACTAGCCATATTTCAAGCCACATGTGGGTAGAGTTTATCTTACCAGACAACACAGATTCATAGAACATTTTCATCAACACAGAGTGCTCTTTTGGAAAGCACTATTCTAGAGAATAATTTAATTGTATTAAAATTAAAAGCACACACAGACAAACACAAAGACGTACACACAGGTTTTACTCAAGCAAATTCACTACTATTTCCTCTATAGATACACTTTCAAAAGTGTACCTATACACTACATTAAGTGTATCTATAAATTACATTAAGCTCTATGAAAATGATCTTTAGTATTATTATCACAGTATTATTTGTGATAGTAAAACATGGAAAACAATTCAAAGAACATCACTGAGGGAAATAAAGTATGGTATCCCAAAACAATAGATTATTTTTCAATTGTTAAAAAGAATGTACTTATGATAGCTAGAAAATAGTAGTACATTTTTGGAGAAGGGCTTTGTGTTGAGACGACTTCTATTTTTCATTTTATACCTTCCTGTACAGTTTGAATTATTTACTTTGTATGCTGCTTTTACATAAATAAATTGATAGAAAATATACATGACTCTGCAAATACATAAACAAAGCCATATTGATCCAGCCAAAAGGATTATTGAGCTGATAAAGCAAACTTTATATTAAGCCAAAAATAATGTGATTATGAATTGTAAGACTGAATTATTCATATTATTGATCAAAACCTATCCTTCTGCTTGTTAGTAGAATGTATGTGTTGTTGGATATTTGTTATGAGATCACACCAAATTTAAATGCATACTTGTGAACTCAAACATTTTAGTCCTCACTCAGCCTCTGAGAGCTAAGTTCATAGAAATTAGTACCCAAGATAGTACCATTCTAGGGGGGAAAAGGGAGAAGAAGAATCCTATAGGGGACACCTCAGGTAAATGTTCTCAGTAAACTTAAATAATGTAATTTTCTTTCCTCAAAGACTGCTATAAAATGCACATTTGTAGATGGCTGGCTGGGCTTGACTGGGTTTTGTTTTAAAGGACTTACTTGCTTTATTTGAGCAGCAGCTTTGGTTCTTTGATCTTCAGGAAAAAGAAGGAGGGTAATACACTGGGGACTCCTGATCAATATCCCTATTACTTTATTCTGAAAGAAAGAAAATTGACAATTAGATTTGAAAAGAAACCTATTTCAGCAGTACAATTTTTTTTTTTTTTTCGGTACGCGGGCCTCTCACTGTTGTGGCCTCTCCCGTTGCAGAGCACGGGCTCCGGACGCGCAGGCTCAGCGGCCATGGCTCACGGGCCCAGCCGCTCCGCGGCATGTGGGATCTTCCCGCACCGGGGCACGAACCCGTGTCCCCTGCATCGGCAGGCGGACTCTCAACCACTGCGCCACCAGGGAAGCCCAGCAGTACAATTTTATACATTCCCAGATTTAAATAGATTTTTCTTTGCTCTTTTGTCACCCAATAACACTTTAAACCCAGAAATAATTTTATGGATATGTTTGAATCATGATATATGGGATACCAGATTGAGGTTAATGTATTACTCTAGAGCTCTGCATGTCTGGAGAAGGCGATTTTATTTCATTTCATTCTGGTTGTCCAAAAGCATTTTTTTTAGTGCAACTGACATTTAATGTTGTAATGTTATATCTGATCAATGAAGCTCTTATTTATATCAAGGGCTTTCATGCTGAGAAAATAAAAGTACAATCTACATCTCCTCCTCTCTTATCAGGGCATATTTTCCAGGAATGACTTTCCATATTAATCAATTTAAAAGTTTACTGGAATGAGTGAGTGAATGAATGAATGAATGAATATATAATGCCTTAGTACTTCGAACTTCTCAGGTTGACTGCAAAGTAAAAATGTCAGGATCAACTCCTATCCCTTCACCAATACTGTTCTTGCTAAATTTTTTCATGCTAAATCCATTCAAGCAAACTTAGTCCTCAGTTTACTTAATCATTCCAACAGCATCACATAAAGGTGACATTTTTCTTAATCCTTGAAATTTATCCTTTCTTCGCTTCATGATATTAGCCATTTACCTGTTTGTTCTTTGTCTGTCAGCTTTTTATACCATCTTTGTAATACGGACATGTAAATACCTGTGGAACAAGGCTAATTTCAATACTCTTACCTAATCTCCCACTCTGCATTCTTCTTCAAATTGATTTTATCCCACTCTCTAACTGTAAATGTCCTCATTATGCTGATAACTCACTTCATTATACATACACCTCCAAATTCTTTTCTGAAGTCCAAAATCGCAGATTCAAGATCTAATTACTTTGCATCGATACTGAGATTTCTCACAACCGTCTTTAACTACACATCTTCAGAAATAAAAGTTTACCTTTCTCCATCAAAAATTTTCCTCCCCTATTAATACCCATATCTTTAAATTGTACACCTGTATCCTCATGTGCTCAAGAAAAAAAAAAACTGGCAATCATCCTAGAAATCTATTCTTCAAATCATATACACACGTTTTATTCATTCCACACCTCTAACATGTCTGTGTTTTATTTCCTGTAATAAAACCTGTCATCTTTATTACCTGCAATCCTACACAACCACATCATCTTTTACCTAAATTCCAAAAATTCCTTCTAGTCATCTTTTTGCTGCTATTCAAATATTCTTGCTTTGTTTCGGTTTTTTGTGTTTTGCAGGCCTCTCACTGTTGTGGCCTCTCCCATTGCGGAGCACAAGCTCCGGACGCTAAGGCCCAGCGGCCATGGCCCACGGGCCTAGCCGCTCCCCGGCATGTGCGATCCTCCCGGACCAGGGCACGAACCCGTGTCCCCTGCATCGGCAGGCAGACTCTCAACCACTGCACCACCAGGGAAGCCCTCAAATATTCTTTATAGTTCCCAATAAAAGCAAAGATCAATTAGATTTTTTAACCATTATAACTCAAGTACCTATTCTAAAACTTAAATATTTTTGACGGATGAATGAAGCCATCTAATTAAAACATTACTTAAAATTCTTTTTCATGAAATGTTGTTAGTGACAAAAAAGTGTTGTATTAGTGAGCATAATTCAATTTATACATGTACTTTTTTATTTCCTGCCCATGGGTGGCTTTCACTATTTAATATTTCTTTCAATTTGATAGCAATACACCTGCATCTTGATTTGGAAAAAAGAGAAGCACTCTTAGGAGTTTGATGCATTGGATGCTGAAGTCCTGCCATTCCCTTCTGCACAAAACAAGGTAAGCAGCTTACACTCTACTGCCTCATCAGCAAGAAGTGGGTAGAAGGAGGCAAGAGGAAGGAAGCAGCGGGAGTGTACAATCTCTGTGGTGGATTGGTTTCTTATAAACAAGTCCTTATTTCTTCCTCGCCATAGTATTATACATGCTCACTGGAGCCAGAGTATGCTCTCTCACCTCCTGGGTATCAGGTGTAGCCAAATGACTTCTTTCGGCCAAGCCAATGGTACGTGAGTGGAAGTGACAATGTGCCAGTGTCAAGACAAAGATTTAGGGATCTTTGCGTGTTTCTACACACCCTTTCTCGGCATTGCTGTGTCATGAGAAGAACCTTCTTGTGGTAGCTGAAGTGACAGATGAATGAACCAAACCTCTCGTTTAATGTGAGGACAATAAAATTGTGTACAAATATTTGCAAATCAATTCACATAACTTAATTTCTCTTGGTACTGCCCACAACTACCTACGTTTTATCAGCTTGTCCCAAATGTAGTAATAACTCATTTTACTTTAGTTTTATATATGTATATAATAGCTGTACCACTGGTATGCAACTAGCAGCAATGCATGACATAGTATATATAAAAAAAATCATAGTTATAGAAAAAAATAAGTTGTCTAATTTACTTACTTTGGTCTCTTTATGACTTTTATTTGTACATTTTATTACTGCAATACAGACAAAATTGAAGACCAGGATTGGACTGTGGTAAATTCAACAATGTAATGTCACTTATTGCCCATATGGTTTCTGGTGAGAATTATTCTCAACATCATGCTCTATCAAGCTATAACATCAATTATTGTAAAAATCCTTTTTACACACATATGAAAATACAATAGCATGAGTCTAAAATGTTTCTGACACAATTTCATAAGAGGCAGAGACTTTTATAATGTCACTCTCCCCTGCACTGAAAGTCACAGCATTAAAATTGGTGATTTTGCCATATTCTGCCTTCTATGTTAAACAGTTTGTTTTCACATCCAAAAGGATTCTTGAGAAAAAATATTTTTTCTCTATTTTTAAATTTAGTTTTCAGTTCTAGAATGGCAACTAAGGCTTATATAGGAAGGATGGGGTCTGGATATGATAAAGAATTTAAGAATAGAAGACATAGAGGAGTTTTGTTATGATAAATAAAGGAAAAAGGAAAAAAGGCTAAGTGGAACTTTGCTTTAAATGTGAGACAAGTGTAGGTTCAAAAACAAGAAATGTGATAGGAAAGGAGTTGGAGGATCAAGCTACAGTAAACTCAGTGAGTGAAGTTTGTGAAGCGGTGTGAGATGAGTGCCGAATAATCTTCGACTACAGAATTATGGCAACATTTCATAAGTTAACTTTTTAAAATTTATTTGCCAGTGAAAAGCCTACCTTTTGCACATTCCCATCTATCACAAAGATTTTTCCACTGATACTTTCTGAAATTTGTATTATTTAGAATTCTATTATAATATTGAATAAATTTTGACACTATATTTTCCCTTTCTCCCTTAGAGATTCTGGTAGTCCAGCACCCCACTTTCTAACCCCTGAGTGAGAACTGCTGATAATAGGAGCTTATCTCTTACTATATGCAGAAGAGGAGAGAGAGGAGTTTTTGAATCAAGAAGCAGGGGTACAATTTCTATTAACTTTAAGACTGTATTTTCTTGTCATTTTCTGGCATCCATAAACTGTATATTCAAATCTAATCTGTATAGCTGAAATTAGTGAAAATTTCTTCTAAATTTTAGCAATAAATTTACTGCCAGATGTAATCTTTATTATTGAAAGAAGTTGTTTTTTTGTTTTTTTGTTTTCTGTTTCATGTATCGTAAAGAGACAGTAGAAATTATTTTGGTAATATGAGAAATACACCGTTTTCAATATGATATATTATTTTTAAAGATACTTTAAAATAGGACTTACACTTTAAAAGCAGACATAAAAGATGCTGTACAACAATTAATCTTCTTTTCTCTGCCTTGTTAATTACTGAAAAAAGGTGATAAAGAATTAACAATAAATGTAGATTTTTAATTTTTAATTTTAATGTAACATTCAATTTATAAATAATCATTTGTAAATTCATAAACATTTTTAATTGCATATATATTTAGGGCCAAAATAAATTTTAGAATAATTTTAAGAGAATATTTATATTTACATTTAGAATCTTGCATCAAAATCTAATTTAGAGATAACTATACCTATTTTCCTCAATTTTTTATATTTACATATTTAAGCACTGTTATGGACTGAATTCTGAATTCCATTCCCCTTTAATCATATATTGAAACCCTTACTCCAATGCCTTAGAATGTGACTATATTTAGAGATAAGGCCTTAAAGAATTAATAAAGTGAAAATGAAGCCTTTAGGGTGGGACGTAATCCAATCTGGCCATACAGAGGGCCACCTGGGATGTAGCACACAGAGAGAAGAGAACATGTGAGGACACAGTAAGATGGTGGCCACCTCCAAGCCAAGGACAGAAGCGTCAGAGAAAACATACATGAAAACACCTTAATCCTGGACTTTTATTCTCCAGAGGTGTGGGAAAATAAATTTCTGTCCTGTAAGTCACACAGTCTGTGCCATTTTGTTATGGCCGCTCCTGTTAACTAATATAACTATTATTCAGCAAATAAAGCTTCAGAAATCTACATAAAAATTCATTTTCCATTTGCTGCTAAAATTTCAACTTCAGAGCATGGCAAAAAGGGGGCTATTTATAATATTTTATGATTATTAACTATATGAAATAAAAATAAGAGAACAAAAGTTTTATCCACTAATGAGTATGTTACAGAGGAGTAATAATACAAAGAATATATTTGCCATACATAATTCAGAGAAGGTTATTTTATGTTAGGTGATTGTTCAGATAACCTATTTGACTTTTCCTAATTAAAATTAAACCATGTCCTCTTTTCAACAGTATTTACCACCTGCCTCTTATTGCTATAGTCGTTGTGAAACGTTAGATAAAGATGAACATTTTATTGATAAAGTGAGCTGACAGTCCTAAAAAAAAGAGTCTCAGTCTTCAGCTCTCATTGATATTTCTGGTTATAATCATCTTATTTTATCATAATATTAATTCATGCATTTATTTTTAATTGAACACTTTTCACAGATAGCAAGATAAATATTGAGGAAGTACCAGAAATAAGACATGGTCACTTATTTCAAGGGAACTCATAGTCACCTTGAGTATGAAGGACATATGAAGGAACAATAGTAAACAAGTTTTATAGTTGCTAAGTTATATTCAGAATGAAGGTACTAAGGACTGAAAGGTCAATTCTGGAAGAATTAGGCAGTAGACTATGATAGTTTGACTTGAAAATTAGCTAGGACATCTAAAAATTCACTTCTTCTGTTTGGAACAAGACAACTTGAATCAAGAATGAATACTTAAATATAGCACCAGGAATGGAGCTAGCTATTAGTTGAACACTGACAATGGTTTGAACAGTGCAATTCAGATCTGGAAATCCTTTCTACAGACAAATCTGTTTCAGCAGATGTTTTGGGGAGGATGGGATTTGTTTCCTGATCAATGGTGAAACACATGTATGGTTACCACAGTTACCCTAGGAAATATAAGACAAAAATAATAATATCGTGCAACTTGATGTAAAATTTTACTTAGTCTTCCAAAATTGTATGAGATTATAAACTCATAGCAATGTTGATTTTGTATATGGATATGGAACAGAAAATTAAAACTAGAGGAAGACCAATGTAATTGTAAAAAATACATTTGGCTTTCCCCTCTAGAGAAAAGTACAAAATATTTCAACAAATACTTCCTTAAATATTCAGATTTAAAGTGATATAGATGCAAATATCTATGTGATGATTAAATGGAAAAATATAGTCAATTAATAGGAATTTTGTTATTATACATTATTTGTCCTGAATGTGATAATTTCCTCTGCTAGGAGAGATACAATAATTAATACAAAATAGCACCTATTTTTCTTTCAGTAATTTATTTTTTAACTTATTTCTCACATAATCTTAGACAAGTAAAATTTTCACAGGGCTAGCCGCAAGTTTTTTTTTTTTTTTTTGAGGTACGCGGGCCTCTCACTGTTGTGGCCTCTCCCGTTGCGGAGCACAGGCTCCGGACACGCAGGCTCCGGACGCTCAGGCTCAGCGGCCATGGCTCACGGGCCCAGCCGCTCCGCGGCATGTGGGATCTTCCCGGACCGGGGCACGAACCCGTGTCCTCTGCATCGGCAGGCGGACTCTCAACCACTGCGCCACCAGGGAAGCCCTAGCCGCAAGTTTTTAGTTCCATTAACATAATAAGGAATACAATGTTATTAAAGTCCTCATTTTTCTTTTAATTCCTCTTCTCAAATGTGGAAAAAAGAAAATGTAATCCCCTGTTTCAACATTATGTACAACAAAAAATTTACAGTGAGCAGCAAAACCGAAAGATTGATTCAAAACATAGGCTAGGCTTATTAAAGTTCTACCTTGAGGAAATGGAATTTTATCTACAGTTTCTTTTCACTAGCCACACTCAAAAGAACATACATAGCAAAACACACACACACAGAAAAACTTACTGCATTTAAGCCCACACACTACACACAAACACACAGAAACACGTACCAGCGACCACACACAATAGAAGCTACAACTCAGATACTATCAGTGAGCTTTCAAATTTGTATCAGGACACACAAATGCTTATATTTCAACAGGAAGGTAACAATTCCAAGGTCGATCGATCTAAAAGGGAACACTAGACTTCAGTATGATTCAGTTACGGCAACAAACAACACTGCAATATGAATACAATTTCAATAATGTCTTGTCCTTGAATATACACATGTAAACAGATAATTAAATATAATGCAGTAAATACTATCACAGAACAATATATAAAATACCATGGAAACAGAGAGAAAAGAAAAATTAATTTTGATTTATACTTTCAGAGAAAGTGAAAAAAAAACCAAAGTATATATTTGATTTTTGCCATGAAGATTGGGTTCATTTAATAAAGAACTAAAGAGAGGAATGGTAGTCAGAATAAACATCAAAATCAAAGCCACAGAAGTGGGAAAGTTATTGGGATTATGTAATGTGTTAACGGTGAGTAGAGTAGTGGCTTGAAAGTACATAACTTAGCTCCACAGGAGTGTAGAGATAAGGAAGCTAAGAAATGAGATTTGAAATGTAACCTAAGGTTCAGATTTTGAAGGGTCTCATCTGACAAGTTCAGGGGTGTATGCCTTATCCTATAGAGTAGGAAATGAGAAAACATGGAAGGACATCTTTTTATATACATACAGTAGAATACATAAAACATACATGTCCATAAAGCAAAACATAGAGCATCAAATTCACATTTGAAACTCCCTACATTCCCCACCTATATAAATCAAATCTCTTTCTCTCCCCTGTTAAAGGCAATCTATTATGTTGGCATTAAAAAAAAAAAGTACTAATACTTATATATGCAACCCTAAATGATATAGTTTAGGCTGTTTCTGATCTTTTATGACTTGCTTTTTTTTTTTTTCTCAAAATTATGTCTGTTGTGAGATTCATCATTTCTTTGTGTGTGTGTAGTTTTGGTTCATTCTTATGGATTGTTGTATAATAGTTCATACATATATTCATACACACATCTTCATGTGAGTATTCATATACACATCTTCTGGAGGTCATACATGTAAAATTTTCTCTAGCTTATGTACCTAGGTGTAGAATGGCTGGTTAAATATTTCTGCATTTTTAACTTACATAAACAATGCCAAAATCTTTCCAACATGCTCCTACCAATTTACACAACTCCCACTAGAGTATGAAAGTTATCATTGCCCCTTAACTTCACCAACATTTTGTAGAGGGTTTTTTGTTTTGTTTTGGTTTTTACATTTTTTGCCTGTTTTGTTGTGTGATGGTCCTGAGTTTTAAATTTCCTCTCCACTTGTTATCAGTAAAGTCAATCATCACTTCATATATTTATTTTCCATTTGGATTCAAAATACTTATTCCAATGTTTTGCCTATTTTTTTCACTGGGTTTCCTATTTTTTTTCCTTATACATATTCTTTGGTTAACTATTACTTTGTTGATTATATTTGTGACCTATATCTTCTCTGACTTTGGATTTTAGCCCTGTTTTGAAATTTTCTGACGGCCATAGTCTAGTTTTATAGCACTCGATTTCTATACTTTCTACCTCCTTTTCTTTTGTTAGTAGGTTATCTAGGACTTTCAGTACAATGCTGAAAAGCAGTGTTGAGAGGCAACATCCTTGCCTTGTTCCTGAACTTACAGGATAGATTCAAATTTCTCAGTGGTAAGTATGCTGTTAGCTGTAGGGTTTCTGTAGATATTATTTATCAAGTTCAGGAAGTTTCCCTCTATTCCTAGTTATTGAGAGTTTTTGCCATGAGTGGGTGCTGGATTTTGTCAAATGTTTTGCTGCATCTATTGATAGGATCATGTGATTTTCTTTGTTAGCTTTCTGATTTGATGGATTATATTAGTTGTTTTGTTTTGGTTTTTTTTGGTATGCGTTGGGTCTTTGCTGCTGCGCATGGGCTCTCCTCTAGTTGTGGCGAGCAAGGGCTACTCTTCGTTGAGGTGCGCAGGCTTCTTGCGGCGGTGGCTTCTTTTGTTGCGGAGCATGGGCTCTAGGCACACGGGCTTCAGTAGTTGCAGCATGTGGGCTCAGTAGTTGCAGCACCTGGGCCCTAGAGCACATGGGCTTCAGTAGTTGTGGTGCATGGGCTTCAGTAGTTGTGGCACACAGGATTAATTGCTCTACTAAGCCTCCATGGGCATGTGGGATCTTCCTGGACCAGGGATTGAACCCGTGTCCCCTGCATTGGCAGGTGGATTTTTAACCACTGAGCCGCTAGGGAAGTCCACATTCGTTGATTTTTGAATGCTAAACCAGCCTCGCATACCTGGGATAAATCTCCTTTGGTCGTGATGTATAATTCTTCTTAAACTTTGTTTAGTTCTATTAGCTAATACTCTGTTGAGGAATTTTGCATCTATATTTGCGAAAGAGACTGGACTATAGTTTTCTTTTCTTTTAATGCCTTTATTTTGTTTTGGTGTTAGGGCAATGCAATGAAATACGAGGCATTTCCTCTGCTTGGTAGATTTTACCACTGAACCCTCTTAGGTTTGGGACTTTCTGTTTTGAAATGTTATTAATGATGAATTCAAGTTTTTAAATAGATATAGGCCTATTCACATTATATATTTCTTCTTGTGTGATTTTTGGAAGAATTTCTTATTTCTCTTGTCCATTCGTTCTTGCACAATGTCTCATTTACCCATTAGAGTCTGTAGCACATGAATCATAGCTTGCTTTTTAATTCTGACTTAATGAACATTTTAAATTCCTGGTCTGATAGTGTCAAAATTCCTGCCATAGCTGAGTCTGGCTCTCTTCCTTGCTCTAGCTCTTCATACTTTTTTGCCTTGTACTATGTCTTGTAATTTTTTAATTGATAGTTGAATGTGACCTACAAGAACTATTCTGAATAGGCCTTTTGTAATATGGTGTTAAGATGTAGTGGGAAGGGGGGCATTCCATAGCCCTGAATTAGGTCTCAGCCGTTTTGTGAGCCTGTGCCTCTGGACTGTGAATTTCACACATGCTTTTCTGTTTTATCTCCCCCTCGTCCCTAGGTGGGGAGGATGGCTAACATGGCTGAATTTAAATATTTTCCTCCTTTCAGATGAAAGTCTAGATGGGGCTGGAGTTGGGTATTTCCCTTCCCCCAGGTCAGTGAGTTCTGGTAACACAGATTTTGGAGGGCAGAACTTGTTATGAACAGAATGTTGTTATTTCAAAATGGCTGCTTTTCCCTGTGTCCTGCTGGAATCAGGAGGGGACTTTTCTTCAGTCTTCATAGTGAGAAGCCCATAGTAGGGCTACTGAATGTCAAAGTCACAAAGAAAGGTGTGGGGATCCACTAAGACTCGGCTCTCCTGAAATTTTTAATTCTCGAACTTGTTCGCATTAAGCCTCCAGAAATTCATCAATTACAGTTCAGGTATTCTTACTTTGTTACTGGTTCTCTCAGAGGTTTTAGTGCTTGGATTTCTGCTCAGGTAAATTGTGATTCTCTGTACTCTCCTGTTGATGTCTCTAATTTTGTGAATTTGTGTTTGCCTGTGACCTCATTTCTCCTATATAGCTAAGAGTTGTTGCTTTTTCAGTTTGTTAAGATCTTTACTTGTCCTTAGGTTGAAGTGGTAACTTTCAAGCTACTTAACAGAAGTCTCCTCTTTCTTCCATTTTGCCATTGATTTAATTGACTGCTCCAACATCTGGCAGCTCAGCACACTCTCTCCAACTCAGCTGGGTTTCCAACAAATTGGTGCTGTGAGCAGGGAAGCTGATTAAACACAATGCCATTTGGAAAGAGCTAAAGCCTGAATATCCCTTTGGGATATCACCTTTGGGAGTTGTTAGCAGAGTCCATGGAGCATGCTAGAAGGGTGCTAGCAAATCATCTGCAAGAATCTGAGGGTTCCAGGGGGCACTTAATGAAGAGGCCTTGGGAAGTGCTAGCAGAGACTATGGGACACTCCACCAGCCATACCAATGGGTCTTGGGGATTGCTAGCAGAAGCCATGGGGGCATTCTTGGAAGATGCTAGAGGATTGTTTTTATAAGCTTTTCAGTTCTGAGGGGGACCACTGGTCTTTCTCATTAGCCCCTGAATCTCCAGCTGAGCTTGTCCAGTTAGGTCTAATTAGAGATCCCACATAGGGGTTCAGCAAAAACAAGTGAAGCAGTTTCCTAACCACTGCTTAGACCCCTCCACCAATGTCGTCAGAGACAGTCAGAGGGGCTCTTACAAGCTGAGCAACTCTAAGCAGTAGCTGTCGCTGAAGCTGATAAATACCTTGCAGTTTAGCAAGATGTTGAAACATCAGGAGAAAAGCAGAAAAAGAGTGTACAGCCTTTTGGTTTACTTTGCTTAGCATCCTGAAGAGACCTTAGAGCTTTAGTTAGATCTCTCTGGAAGCCTGTCTCTGCTCTAACCAGCCTGCCCTACACTGTTCAATGGGAGTCCCAGCTAAGAAACAGCTGTGCACCCAACAGGGCTGTTCTACTTCACTCTCCCTTCCACTCTCCTGCCCCAAAAAAGTTGTAGCCAAATCCTGTCAGATGACCTTAAAAATGGAAAATTAATGAAAAGAAAATTGCACTTCTTGGGCCTCTTAAATACCAGGTCACAGGTGACTGCTTTCCCTGGCACCAAAATGAGGGAAAAACAAATAATGGTCTCTGGGTCTGAGGCCACCACCACTGGGACCTTTACCAAGACTGACTATGGGTGGGCTCTTCTGGATGCTACAAATAATTGTCAAGGTCCCTATATCTAAATATCTTATTGGTATGGATGTACTGTCTATGTACACTCCTGCTAGCTCTTTGTCCCAGCCCTAACGTAAGCGCTACAGTTAGAACCATTATAAAGGGGCGTGTGGAAGACTGCGAACCTACCTGACTCACTGACTATAGTCCATAGGCTGCATTTTACTGGAGCCACTGGCAAGCATCCGACTGACATATAAAAGAAGCCCCCCACCACCCCCGGCCCCGTGGAGATGAGGCATTTGAGTAAAAATCAGTTCGGCTCCTTGTAAGGTTTTTGTTCCCCATAAAAATGCTCACCAGAGAGGCCCCCAAGCTGACAAGGAAAAACATAAACAGTGAGCAGATCACGCTCGCCAAATAAATGCAGGGACTGAAGTGTTGTTCTCCACCCCAGAACAAACAGATATGCGAACAGACGGATTCATGAGAAGATAGCCCATGGAAATTCAGATAGCATCTTAGACTGGGCTTGCACACGTGGACTGCCACTGTCCTCAGAAACAGCATGGAGTAGCTATCCTGGCTGCCAGACCCTGGCCAGGCTAAATACACTGCCCAGGGGTAGATGCCACGAGACCATGCACCAGGATATTCTTGGGAGGTAGATCACATTGAGCCTCCTGCCCCATCCAAAAGGCTTCACTTGGTCCTGAGTGCAGTTGAGGACCAAATGGCCACATTGTCCAAGCCCTACAAGACTTCATTTGTTTCCTGTTGGGGTGTCCTATGTATACTGCAACCAAAAGCAGGCCCAGATTTGCAGCCCAAGCTACAGATCAATGGGTTCAGTCATTGGACGTACCACAGACTCTCCATGATCCACATCACCCCCAAGCTACGGTGATTAAAGGACGTGATTTAATGGACAATTAAAGGACAGAGTTTAGTGACGATGGGAGAGCTCGTTTCTGAGATTAGGTTATACAAAAGTTTCTGTCTGCTCTCCCTCTCTTGCTCTCTTGTTTGCTGGCTCTGTGGGAAAGCCAGCTGACATGTTGTGAGATGTGCTATACAGAAAGGCTACATTGGCAAGGAATTGGAGGAGTTAATCAACAGTCAATGAAAGACTGAGGACCTCAGTCCAATAGACACTGAGAAATTGAATCTTGCCAAACCCACATGAATGAGGTTAGAGGATTATCCCCCCCATCAAGCCTCAGATAAAACCTTGTGCAAGAGTCATCCAGCTAAACTGCACCCAGTTTTCTAAGTCTCAGAAACTGTAACATAATACTGTTTGTTTTAGGTAACTAAATTTGGTGGTAATTCATTACACAGCAACAGGTAAAAAAATACAAACATACAAACATAGGACTTCCCTGGTGGCACAGTGGTTAAGAATCCGTCTGCCAGTGCAGGGGACATGGGTTTGAGCCCTGGTCCAGGAAGATCCTACATGCCGCGGAGCAACTAAGCCCATGCACCACAACTACTGAGCCTGCACTCTAGAGCCCGCGAGCCACAACTACTGAAGCCTGCACACCCAGAGCCCGTGCTCTGCAACAAGAGAAGCCACCGCAATGAGAAGCCCGCGCACCGCAACGAAGAGTAGCCTCTGCTTGCTGCAACTAGAGAAAGCCCGCACGCAGCAACGAAGACCCAATGCAGCCAAAAATAAACAAACAAACGTATTTTAAAAAAACCATAAAAGTACAAGAAAGAAAATTGCAGGAAATCTCAAATGTGTTAAATATAACAGCACATAGTTGCAACAGTGCTAAATATAATAGTGAATAAGAGAAATTGTGCAGAAAAATACTGCAGCATAAGCACAGTAATGTGTTTTACATTAGAGAACTGAACAACATGATTTACCATAAAAAAACCAATTCAAAATGAAAAAAATGATCACTATGACATAGAAGTATCTAATAAAATTCAACAACTGCTGTAGATAACATGATAAACTGCTAATAAACATTAAATTAACAGAGGAATTTACAAAAATCTTACAGCAAGCATTATATTGAATGGTAAAAGTATTTATTTTAAGAATGTTAAAGTATTTAAGATCAGAAACAAAACATATATGTCAATTAGCTAGTCAACATTTTACTTGAGGATTTAGCCAGCAAAGTAAAAGAAATTAAAAGTAATAAAATAGTAGATGATTGGAAAGAAGAAATAAAAGTGTGATTATTTTCTAACTGCAAAAGATCGGTTTATTCAACTACATTGAATTTTAAAATATTTGTTTATAAAAATTACCAAAAAGTGAGTGAAATGCTTGAAGTCACAGACTAGAGAAATATGCCAAACACATAATTAGCTAAAACTATGTATGGATCATATACAGATTCAATTCAATAATAAAAAGGAAAATCAGAAGGAAAATTGGCAAAAATATACAAATAGACACTTTGTAAAGGAGGACATACAAATGGCACATAATGTGCAATACCACTTACCTCACTGTTTCTCAGGAAAATGTAAATTAAACTCACAATAGTATGTCATTTCACACTAACCAGATTTACAAATTAAAAGTCAGACAATATTTTGGGTTGTAGATGACATGAAGTAATATGAATGCCAAACTGTGATAGTATAAACTAGCAAAACTAACTTCGAAAATAAATTACATTACTACTAAAGTTGACAAATCAAGACAGCAATTGCATTCCATAGCACTAGGAAACAAACAGTAGAATATTCCTCAGAGCATTCTTCTTCATACCAAAGTATAGGATTCAGCCTGTATGATTCCTAACACTAGTGTGGCTAAAATCATTATATGCACACAATGGAATATTCCACTCTAATCAAAAGGAATTCTGTGAGATACATCCACTTGGATGAATATCCTAATCATGTAATTGAATCACAGATGAATTCCTCCAGTAAAGTCCCAAAATAGGAAAAACTAAGTAATGTATACCTGTGGACACAAATAGTTAAGACTTAGTAAAAACAAGAGAACACAAATTTCAGGGGTTAAGAAAAAGGTCTGCATTGAGGGGCACACTTGAAGCTCTTAAAATACTGATAATATTTTGTCTCTTAGTCTAATAATGTATAGAAGGATACATATGTTATTATTATTCTTTAAACTATATGCATATATTTTAGTATATACATTTCACAATAAGAACTTTTACAAATTTTTAAATGAGTTTTTAACTTTATGAAGTTTTGAAAGTATTTACCTCATTTTTATTCAAAATCATCTGTTGTCATGCTCCAAAAAAGTATTTTCTAGCAAAAACATCTACTTTCAAATTGTTGCTTTTGAAATGAGTAACATCTTCACCATCTCTGATGAAACAGAAATGCCAAACTGAGATTTTTTTGAAGGCATTCTTCACCTTATGAGATATGTCACATAGTATCTTTTAAACTATTTTTGAAGTTTTTTTGTGAACTCATTACTTCAAAGAAGATTATTCTCTATTCTTTACAGGATCCAGAGGGATCTAGATTTATTCTTTGTTAAAAAGGAAAATACAAGTATTCACATCATGTTAATATCACAAATGCAAGAAATACAGAATCAGAAAGAGAAGAAAAATGCAGTTTCTTTGGGTTTTCAACTTACCCCTCTGAAAGCCATGTCAAAATGTTCTGCTACCAACTAAACTCTGTGTGTGTGCATAAAGTTGAGATCTAGAAACTGCTCTAGTGTAATCAGAATGCTAACTCAGGAATTATGGAAGCAATAATTGTAATTATTTAGTAACATTTAAAAGCCAACTGATTTGTCTAAAATATTTTTGCCCAAATTATTAGTAAAAGAGTCTGTGTAAAAACAAACACACAAGGAATTTTAAATGAATTCATTTAAATCAGTTTACTCCATGTCAATTCATTCATAGCGATGTCTACAATTATTTCTCTCACTTTTCAGCTGAAAAACAGTATTTTGAAGTTAGTTATAAACATTTAGACAGACTTTCAAATATATACATCAACTATTTTCTTTAAAATAGTTCTTCATGTGGGTGGCATTTATTCACGTTTCTAAGTTCAATGCAAGATCATAGGTAAATTAAGAAAAGTGGTTATGCAAATATGCTTCTGAGTGATACATAGTAGAGTAATAGGTAATCGCTTATTGTTTTCTCAAATTATTTGAGGTATTTAATTACATTATAATGCTTTTACAGGTTTTAAAATAAAAACAAACAAAAAAAAGACAAATGTACATCCACGGCAAGATTAAGATGAGAAGTGGCTGCATCTCTTCTGAGAACCTAACAAACCATTTATTATTTTTAAGTGCCTTATCCAAATCTTTACACACTATGGCTAATTCCAAATGTTTCAATCTGACTGTGTTCAATTGGTTGGAGCATCGTGTTAAAAAAGATTCATGATTTTAACTCCATAAATGTGTCCTCTTTTTCTTACTATTCTTCATTCACATGGTGAAAACAACAACAAAGCAGCCAATTGATATATGTGTGTGTGTGTGTGTGTGTGTGTGTTTATATATATATATGTAATCATGAGTGCAAACAAGTTCTAATGTTTCCGTGTTCCTCAAAACAATTACAAAAAGGTACGAATTATAAATGGTACCTGAAAATGCACCAAACCATTGTGGGGATGAGATTGGCAGGTCTTTGCTAAAAGGTCAGAAAATGAAATGTACATAATAGGAATAACTTATTTTATTGACAAACTGCTAAAGAAGTCTATAATGTTTTCCTTAAATATATGAAAAAAAATGTAAGGTTGATGTCTGGTGTTTAACATTGAGTCTATCCCAAATTCTTAGCTATTTATTTACATAAAAATATGAGGAAATGGCAGACATACTTATTACCATGAGCCCAATGTTACAGGGATAATCTAATACTATAGTTTGATAGGAGATGTCTATAACAATGAGGCAAATGTATCAGAATCAAGAAAAATTTTAAATGCTTCACCATGTAAAACTGTCAAGTCTAACTTTATAAAATAACAACTTGGCTCTGGACTGGGCATTTTTCTGAACACCTCATAAGGATCAGTGTTGAGGCAACAGCATTTGCTTATTCCTGTCACCAATCTATTTGTTTTCAACATGCATTCAGAGACAAGACGGTTCAAAATAATTGGTATGGAAGTAATGGGAAGTAGAATTGTCATAGTGTATCTCTACTGTATTCTTCTTTATGATATCATGAAGAAGGTACTGATTGATAAATGAGAAAGTTAAAGCACAGAGAAGTCCGTAAATTGTCAAAGGCCACACAGGTACAAAATAAGAGACAGGATTCTAAGCCTGCAAGTCAGCCTCCAGAGCTCACACTATTCTAAAGTCCTCAAATAAGTCTTTTGAAATAATTTGAAGAGTAGGGAAACCTCATTTTCATGTTTCAGTAGAAGAAGGAAGAATGTAACTTTGAAATGTATCCACTATATCAGCCATAAAATCTTCAGAAAACTAGAAGTTTCAAAAGGTAAGAAGACAGAGTGTTTATCAAACAGTAAAACAAAGGAAAAGGAAATAGAGTGAGAAAGGATGAAAGAATGAGATAATATTGTAAATAGATCATATAGGAAAAGTTTATGATGATAAAGATGCAATATAACATGAGTTAATATATGGAAAACATTTAGTAAAACACCTAGCACAAAGACAGTATGCCAGTAAACGTTAGCTATTATAATTTGTATAAATCCCGTGTCTCTAAAGAAAGCAAATCTGATCCAGACTTCGTTGTTGTTATTTGTTAGTTTATTTTTGTTTTCAAACTGGCAGAGTACAGATTGACAATTCTTGTCCTCTATGACAGCCAACACCACTTTTCTTATCTGAATCCTGAGAGCAGGTTTATGTTCATGACGCCACTTTTAATAGTAATTTCTAACAGCCATTTTGTAATTAATAGATGGTGAATTTTTCTTTTCTAAACTGTCTTTTTCAATGATTCTTAAGTTAATGGAATCGTGACCAATTTGATTTAAAGATTCACTGCAAATATGATCTTATCTTTTTTCATCCCCTCATTTCCAGTTCTTTACTTGTAAATATCCCTCACTTTTTTTTACTTATTTGATGCATATATATTGAGCACTTACCAAAAGCCAGGAATGTTGTGTTATTTTCCCTACTATGTGTTAGACTATGTTCTGGCATTGGATATTGATGGAAAACAGTATATCTGAATTGAAAAGGAGATTCTGGATGCAAATGGAAAAATTCAGAATAATCTAAGGGAAGGAAAACTGAGAAAGATAATGAAACTCAGACATATCCCATCAAATATTTTCATTTATAAGAAATAAAAATAAGGGGAGAAACAAACCACATTTTAATAAGAATAAATATCAAAATGGCCTCACAAGTGTCTTCATAAATAAATGAGAAATGTGGAGCAATATCTACAAAGTATGTTTGGGGAAAATTCTGTGACTTAAGAATACTCTGACTTGTCAAGTTGTCACTCACAAACACTTGTCATTTAAAATAAAGTCGTCTTAGATATTCAAGATTTCAAGAAAACACAATTCAAGTGACTTCTAAAAACTTTTGTTAACTGAATATTTTTCAATCTACTTGAGGGAAAAATCAAAATTAGTACCTTAAGAATGCAAAAGAAATCACTGTATAAAAGCAATTAAAAAGAAAACTAAATCTAGAAAAATATTTTTCATCTGGTTAGAAATCTGAATGTAAATGTCAATAAATACCACTGACTGAATTAATGTGAATGAAAAATCCACATTATAGTAATAATGATAGAGACATACTAAATAGGAACAGAAAATGATATCACCAATGATAAAGTATTACTAACATTCATGTAATATTGGCACCAATTAAATGTTACATATTTTATCTTAATTTAAAAATTACAAAGCACAGTTAAAGGAAATTTTTCTAATTTTTAATCACTGATAAAAATTTAAATAGGTTAAATAATTTTCAAAACACTGGAAAAGAAAAGAGCAAAGCATATTATGATCCTTACACCAAAGGAGTCAAAAGAGAAAATGTGTAAAAATAAAATTTTAAATATGTTTCACAAGACTCATACATGAAGCAGAAACTAACACACCATTTTAAAGCAATTATACTCCAGTAAAGATGTTAAAAAAAAGAATCATATATGAGTTATATCAATGAGTATAGATAGTTTAATATCTCCCATTTAAAATATTCACTTAGGAAATTAAGAAAACCACTGACAGAACAATTGAAAAAATAAACTGTTAAAAATAATCAGAAAAGATCAGCAACATATGAGGAATTGTTAAATTCCCTACTAATTAAAGAAATGCAGGGCTTCCCTGGTGGTGCAGTGGTTGAGAGTCTGCCTGCCGATGGAGGGGACGCGGGTTCGTGCCCCGGTCTGGGAGGGTCCCACATGCCACGGAGCAGCTGGGCCCATGAGCCATGGCCGCTGGGCCTGCGCGTCCGGAGCCTGTGCTCTGCAGCGGAAGAGGCCACAACTGTGAGAGGCCCACGTACCGCAAAAAAAAAAAAAAAAGAAAAGAAATGCAAATTACAATAGCAAGGAAACATTATTTTCGATTGTCTAGTTGAAAGACTGTATGTTTAAATACTAATTATTTGATGTGATGTTTTCTACATATTACATTATTACCTATTACAGACAGGTAACATTTTCTCTACAGAAAATAACTGTAATCTGTACAAAGAGCAGAATTGTATTCATGTGTTCAAAGAATGAAAACTTAAGCCATTTAGATCACACAGTTTCTAGGTGGTGGCATTTGTATGCTTTTCATTATCTTACTTGCATCCTTTTGATAATTTCCAGATTTTAAAAATAAATGTTTCTTTTGAATCAAAGTAGCTTATATTAATTGTTATAAAAAATAAGAAGAAAATAACACCTTGAGATGATTAAAGTATAGTTTTCTAAGAAGCAGATGGCAAAGCTAATAGTAATTTATCTTTAGAACTTCATAACTAGCAACTTTCAGTCTATTATACAGAAGTGAATTTTATTTTTAATCTTTGATTCTCTAGATATACGGAAGAAAAAATGACCTTTACTTTTAAGGACATTATTAAACAGTATATTAATTCAATTTTACTGTAGCTCCAATTCTAACACTTCTACTTTGCATGTTTGTTATATGTCCCCTGTTTGTCCTACTGCTTTGAAAAACAACCTGACAATCTCTTTTTCTCTTAAGAATATTATATCATGTTGAAAGTATTGCACAAAACTAAAATATTGCAAATGAGCTCAAAGATCCCACTAAATTTAGAGCTTACTAAGCGAAAGTTTTCAGTTGCAGGTGAATCAAACTCAAAACAAATGATCTTAAAGGCAAACAGTAAGAGAATGGGCTTATATAATCAAAACATATGGGTTTAGGCTGGTTTGAGATACAGCAGGGTCCAGCTTAGTTGATGTCACCCATTATCCACCTATTGCTCTCACATTCTGCCATCCTTTAGCTCTGTTTTGTAATATGTAAGTTTGATTCTCCAGCAGGTTCCCTGTAGATGCCCCCGCCCAACACACACACACACACACACACACACACACACACACACACACACACATACACAGGGGTTGCACAGTTTTTATATCCCCTAATCAAAGAAAAGTAGAGGCCCTCTTGCCATTCATTTTATTCTCCCAAATGGAAATCTGAGCCTGCCTGGGAATGTGCCCAACAAACCAATCACTGTACCCAAGGGCTGACTTGGGTCAAGTAACTCTATATAAAGTTGTAACCACTTAACTACCAGTCCTACCAGAGTTATAGGAAGGAAGAAATGCCAAAATACAATTATAGTAGGGAGAAATATCATCCCTGAGAAATTTAGTCTTTTACTTATTCTTAGTGGCCAATACTCTAAAACAGGGGTCCCAGCTATCGTAAATAGAGCTGCAACGAACACTGTGGTACATGACTCTTTTTGAATTATGGTTTTCTCAGGCTATATGCCCAGTAGTGGGATTGCTGGCTCATATGGTAGCTCTATTTTTAGTTTTTTAAGGAACTTCCATACTGTTCTCCATAGTAGCTGTATCAATTTACATTCCCACCAACAGTGCAAGAGGGTTCCCTTTTCTCCACACCCTCTCCAGCATTTATTGTTTGTAGATTTTTTGATGATGGCCATTCTGACTGGTGTGAGGTTAAAAAATAAATTAAAAATAAAAAAATAATACAATACAACACAATACAATAAAACAGGGGTCCTCAACCTCCAGGCCGCAGACTGGTATCGTCTGTGGCCTGTTAGGAACCCGGCCGCACAGCAGGAGGTGAGTGGCGAGTGAGCGAAGCTACACCTGCCGCTCCCCATTGCTCGCAGTACCACCTGAACCGTCTTCCTCACCCACACTCTCCGTTCGTGGAAAAACTGTCTTCCACGAAACCAGTCCCTGGTGCCAAAAAGGTTGGGGACTGCTGCTAAAAGGTCAAAACATGCATGTGACTTCATTTTTAAGACTGCCTTTGTCAAGAAACTTAGACTCTGCCTCTCGCACAGGGAGAGGAGATCAGTAGACACTTTTCTCCTAGCTCATCTTCCCCTTCCTATTGGATAAGCGTGGCAACATGTCCGAGGCGCACTTGTCGATTTTGCTGAAGTCACTACTTCATGATTATCTTGGATATTCCAGATGTTCTCTACCTCATTAACACATGTACTTCTCCCTGTTCCTCATCTAAGGACATGAGTTACTAAAGACAGGGACAAATAGTATCTTCTCTGATATATTTTGGTTTGGTGAGAAGAGATCTTATTGGTAAACTATGGATGGTTTATCACTAGTAGACCTTGCCTCTTGTCTATCATGAAGCATGAAGTTCCCTCAAGGTCAGTTAGTAGCTCCCACCTGTGAGATCCCACGCCTAACCACTAAGAGGCAGAGCTATAACTAAGTTAGTATATTTTGCTCTGTATACTTCACTTAGTGAATTATAATGGAAACTTAACCTAAGTTCTTACTAGTTTAGTGACTACTGTTCAGTGTCCAAAAAGCCCAAGAGATCATCAGTGTATACACAGTGATGCTTCTTGGTAATACTTTAGTTTTTAATCATTTCGTTTATCACATCCTCAGAGTCTAAGACAGTAAAAACAGTAAAATAACCGTTCATTTTTAACACATACAGAAAATAATAATCTTATCAGTGGCAGATTCACTGATGATACCCTCTTTCTCTGATGGACAGCTCAATATAGCTGTCCTTCAAGGGACCAACTTTTATCATTTACTGTTCATCTTGAAGTCCTAAAAACACATCCATTAGAATAGAAATTTCCCTTCATAATTCCTTCAGAATTGGGGAATATGTGTTACTAGTATTTAAGGATTAGGGAATTTAAGAAAACTAGAATCTCTGGTGATCTCACATGTCTCCTAGGGCTTATATTTCCATAGTTTTACAAGTTGAATAGATCACTGAATGAATATAATTTGATACAGCTCATGAAAAACTATGCAGGAAAATATATACATCAAGATTTCCAGGTCTGAAAGAAGTAAGTGTAAGCAAGAAAACTGGAGCAAGCCAAACTTCTAATCTAATCAGAAGGAGGTTTACCATTCTAACTTGGACAGGCAGTATATTTAAAACATATGTCAGTCTTTTTAATTCTATCCAGTAGACAAAAAGTATTTTCTGATAAAGGTCATTAGCTGAAGCATATTTTCCTAAGATGGAGCTCTAAAAATATTCTAGTTCATCAGTACAGTTGCTTTACACACCACTGATTGTTTCGGTTAAGCTACTGGCATTTTAAAATCATTGATTAAACACCCATGGTGTGTTAAACAATTATGAGATATACAACTCTGATCCAGATATATTTAATTGCTGTTAGCAAGCCTTACTTAAAAATAAACATACATTTAAGAAAATACAACACCAATTAAACCAATGAACATATTCTCGAACTAGAATTAAATAACAAATAATTAATATTGAAAATTCAACAGAAACAGGAAAAGGAAAAATCCCTAATCTTGCTGGAATCTTTGTCACTGCCTGTCAAAAACAAAAGTGCGAACGCTTTGATGAGTCCCGTTAGTGCAATGCATGGATCAAAGTGTCAGACTGATCTGATCAAAGCGAACAAAATGAAGTGGTAATGTCATGCACCAGATTTGAAACCTCGGCAATGATGAGAGGTTCTCATAGGATAGAAGAGGGAAGCTTGGATTAGTGCACCTTGTTTGTACTGTGAAGGCATCAAAGTGGCAAATGTGCCTGGATCAAATGGGGCAGAATGCAATGGGTAATGGAACACTCACAGCTCACTAGAATTTAAGCAGAGATGTTGATGATGTGGTGGAGGCCGATGCACACATCCATCTGGCAGCTGGAAAGTAGAAAAGCAAAGCAAAAGGGGAAAAACAGAAACAATTTTCATCACTTGGAAGTTAGTTGGTTATGGCACAACCGAAGGATCAAACAGCATTTTCAATTGCATACGATGTGAACATTAAATCACTGTTTAAATCGGGCAATATGGTAATATTTTTTGTTTGTTTGTTGTTAATTGTGTTTCATGTATTCCTTATCATTCTCAATAGTTCTAGCCTGCTTGTTAATTTCCAAAGTAGATTACCTTTGAGCTTTCATACATGTAAATCTTTATTTGCTAGAAATATTTTTGTGTGTGTCTTATCTCCTTGGAGTATATTACATGGGTAAAATTCATTTTACTGTAAAATTTCACTTACTGTGTTTGCAGGGATTTTGCATTCCTTGGGAATCAATTCCATTTGCAAGTTAAGTCTTAAGGCATCTGTCTAACTCATTTGATTCAATCTCTTTTTTCCCTCATTTAGGAGTTACCGTCCTTGTAATTAACAAATAAGCTTATTACTGGAATACTGAAATATTTAAAATATTCTCTAATATAGAGCATGTTGATAATGTTTCAGATAAAAACATAGAAAGGTATTTAATTGTATTAACATTAAAATTAAATTAAATATTATGTCTATCATTATTATGACTAATACTAATAACTACAGAATGCAACTTCTATGTTTGAAGATGTGTATTAGTTGCTTTACATTTTTTCTTACTCATACTTACAACAGTTCCATAAGTATTGCCATAACAGGATAAGGTTTTCTGGTAATATGGAGAAGTAAATATATTTTTTTAAATAGAAGGGAAATCAATAATTGCGACCAAGAGGGCAGAGTTGTGTTGCTTGCTTACAATCCACCGTTTTTTCCTCGCCTTTGCTGTGGCTGCCTCTCTACAGGAGGAGTAACCCAGTTGTTCCATTGAGTTTGGATGTGGCCCCGTGACTTGTTTTAGCCAATGGGATATTATCAGACATGACCAGCACAGAGATGTTAAGTGGGGTCATACGGTTTGGCTTTCACTCTCGCCTTTTCACCCTTCACTTTGAGAACAGTATGCTCCAGATAGCCCCTGCTCCAAGAGAATGAGCAGATGAAGCAGACAGGAATCAAATGAGAAGCCTCAGTCAAATGAACAAATAAGCTAATCTCTAAACTGAGCCCAACAGAGCCATGACCTACCCACTGAATAACGAGCAACACAAATTGTCTACTAAATATTATGCGTTATTTTGGCAATAGGTCTCTAAAACAGTATTATGCCCATCCGTATGTACTCATAAAGAGGTCACAGGTCAAATAGGCACAATTCATTAATTGAATGCATTTATTCTTTTAAGCAGAGATCATAGTTGCTACCTAGGTATTATTACTTCCTCCACTATTGTCAGCTCTCCTATTTTCCCCAAAAGTGCTTTGCACAGGTTACTAACTTGACAAATCTCTGTAGAATTTATTTAGAGACTGGTTCTCACAAGAGCAACAGGGGGTGGAAAAACCTACTGCCTATACCTCTTGAGTATTGATACTCACAGAGTGACGCTGATTGTACATCTGTTCTCTCAGGTCTTTAGGAAATCTGTGTCTTGTTTTTTTAATCTTATATTTTTTTCCTCTATTATTTCACATTGTTTTTGAAAGCAAATCTTTATAACAAAATTACCAAATAATTGTCTCTATATTACTTATTTTTTTTTTATCATTTACAGTGTAGAGTTCAAATGTGGGCAGATGAATAAAGAGGCAGATTTATGTTTTAAATATGCTATTGATGTGTTTCAGTAAGTGAGGAAAATCTCTACTCATGATGAAGATATAGGGTTCTAAAACCTGATCGAAACAATGGTTCAACCCATTGCAACAAATCTCCTTCTTCAGTGATTAAAACTGACATTTGGGGTATATGAAGAAAACCAGAAAAAATTTAAAAATTTGTCCTCAACAATGAGCTGATTAGGGGATTTATAAAAGTTAGACGTCTTAGGTATATAAACATTGTAGCATAAAACCAAATAGTGGTAAACACTGAAGTGAGGGAAGAACAAATTCTGTTTATTCTTTTGGATACTGTTTTATATTAACCTTAAGACCGTAAATTACAAGATAACAATTAATTTTTTAAACTATTAATTCAAATGTCTGTCAACACTTGAACTGTATTATAATTTATTAATAAAGATGATGAAACTTCCTTTAACAAAAAGTGACAATATTAGCATACATAATACTTTAATTGATAAATTTATTAGTGTAAACTATTAAACTCCTCCGAATATGTCTACTGATATCCTGACTTATACATATAACTGCGCCAGGAAGTGCTCATAAAACTTAACCATGCAATAAAGATCAGCAGTTTGTTAAGACTCTTTGAAATAAGAAAACTTATAGTCCATAGTATTAGATTATAACATTTATTAATTTAGTCACTCAATTTTGTACTAATTGTCCTGAAGAGCCCTGGGCATTTTGTTAGTAAAAAGATAGCTCATGTTGCATAAATTTGGACATATCACAAGTGAAATTATATTCTCAAACTCAAATGACTGAAGTAACATGTAAGATGATATAATAGGATTATATCAATTTATAATTCCCATTCCACAAGATCACAGTTATGTATAGTGTATTTCAATTTTCAAGTGTTTTTTTCTTCATAAGTAATTAAAAATCAGTGTTCAAACCAACTTCAATATTAGACGGTTAGCTCATGATTAAAATTTATAAGAAAGATTTTAAAAAATCCATTACAATAAATTAAATTTATTGTAATGTAAAATCTAACACAGTAGATTTATCCTCAAATATAAGTGAGGATTTTAGAGTATATTAAAAAAAGAGTGGTATTTTCTCACTTATACCAGAGTATCTATACACGTGTCCATAAGTACATATCTTATATACTTTAACTTTGTTGCTGTAACTATAACTTTAAATGCAACTATTTCCAATAAAATATACTTTAAAACTCATACATAATAGATAATTAGTAAAATTTGAATGGAACCTGAAATATTTGGGGCTATGTTCATAATGGTTTTTGTTTATGTTAGAAAAGAACCTTGTAATGTTAAAAAAAAAAAGTGTTTACCATGATTCATGATAAGTTAAGGCATGAATTTAGGAAAACAACTTTTATTTTTCTATTTACATTTTGTTATTTCTTGGCATACACAGGGAATGTTTAAGCCACTATATTTAATTTATTTGAGGTTAATATCTTTTTTCTTAAAACATTGGAATAAACATTTTCTAAAAATATTATTATAGTTGGTTTAGTTAAAACTACTGAAATTAATGTTATATAATATATAAAATTGATAGTATATATTATTTGATACAAATTATTTCAACAGCAGTCTTAACATGTAGTTTTTAAACTTCCAGAAACATGTAAAAATTGAATAAGGTATACCCTAGTAAATTTCTACATCCATTCCTTCACATATTTATTTATTTCCCTCTCATCAATTTTGTATTGAGTGCCCATAATGAAATGTGTACTTATGAAATGAAAAGAGCATCTATACAAAGCCAGATAGATACTTTCAATTTGAACTTCAGTTTGATCATCTGTAAACATGTGAAATGTGAGAGCTCACTCTTTCCTCTAAAGATGAGATAAGTTATATCAAAGGATTTAGCAGAATACAAAACATGTGGTAGGCATCTGCAGGAATTTAGTATTTATTAATCATTATTATTTGTCTCTGCAAAGTCCCACTATTTTCTCTGGCCTAGTGGGCTTGCTTTTACAAGTGTACTTTCTGTAGAAAATGGCTTAATATTGGTAGCCCAGATTCCTATGGGAATTTAATTAAACTCATAGGCATTGGGCTTGGTTGAACTAGTCATATGAACACAAATTTTAAAAAAAGCTACTATGAAATTCAGACAAACATATGTTTGCCATTGAATCTGTTAAAATCCTTAGATATTTGAGGGCAACTTGTCTCAGTCTATTGAAGTAACTGTTGGGATTTAAAAGTTTGATGTTTGGAGACGCTGGGCATTCACATCTATCACATTCACTGCCTCAGAGTAACATCGTAAGATAATGTAAGATAATACAGTGTTATATGTCAATTATATCTCAATAAAACTAGAAAATATTAAGAAGTAAAAATGAAAAAAGTAAAAGAAAAAAAAAGGACTCTTGTAAAGCCAGATGTCAAGGGGAATAATAAAGCTTGCTCCATAATTCAGCTGGCTGTCTCTGATGATACTTTTATTCAACAAATACTTACACCATAGGGAATTACACTTTTGTGTATTATCTACAGCCTTGCTACTTAGAAACCTAAAGTTAGCTTTTCCTTCATTTATGTGTGATTACAAATATAAACCAGGCAGCCATGACCCTAAAAGCAAAAATTAAATCTAGTATTCATCCTCTTTGAAATTTACAGTGAAAATATTTTGGAGCGCACAGAGCTTTCTTTTCTTATTAATCTTTCAAAACTGAGCAGTATCTATGTCTATTAAATGATTTTCATTATACTTCTTTAAAATATCAGTCCTGTATTTTATGCCTATGAGGGTTCAATCACCTGGTCAAGGCAATCATTTTGCTTTATGTCTGTTGTAGTTTTTACGTGTGGAAACCTTCTGGTATTATTTGTTGAAGTGGCCATTTGTTGGAATGAATACCAAACTGTTGCTTTTACAGGATCAATTTCCTTTATAATTGCTACTAGCATTTACAGTCATCTCTGAAACTGCACCTAGAAAATTGGCTGATAGATTCGTATGCAGAATAATCAAAAGAGCTACTGGAGATAATGACATTTCTTTATAGGGAATTGCTTGAGAAGATTTTCCCTTTTAGCAAGATGACTAGCACATATGGTTAGAAAGTTTAGAAAGGGTTTTCCTTCCCTTTTTGGCCTAAGGCAAAACTATAAGCTCAAATAGGCTCTGTCCCTTGTAAGAAGTTTGCTTTCTTCAGCAATTCTTAGTTTAATGGGCATAACAGAAGAACTGGATTCTATTGTGTAAAACAGCAGGTCAGCATTTACTCATGTACTGACTGTTCTCAAAAGAAAAAATTAGATTTTCTTGCACGCAACAGTTAAAACACTTTCTTTTACTAAGTGTATTAGTTAGTGTTTTACAAGGCTGATGAGAAGTGACAAGATTAGGATTTTCTCTTTTTCACATGCACTGTCTTCAATTTCTTTTCACACATCCATGTGAGTGCAGTGTGACAGTAAAAAGAAGTCCATGTTCTTTTTACTAAACTGTGTGATCTTAAAACCCTCCCAGCTTTATCTTTTTCTCACATTATTAGCATTGTTTTATAGGCAATTTCTTTGGTTTATAGGTCTAATTTGATAAAGAAATATGTCAGGAAAGTACAAAAATTAGATAGCTGTGAAATAAAATTCATATTTTGTGGCAAGACAAGAAAAATTTAACTATAAAAATTTTCTCTGCCCTTTGGCCACCTCTCTCCCCACACTGTGCATCGTGTATCTGTATTATGCATCACCAAACCTCCCTCGTTGGCGGAAATACCCGCTCCACCATAAAGAGCAACCTTCTCCTAGCACCAACAAGACAATTCCTTAAGAGATAACGTTCCTTCTTGATCTTGTAAGGGGTCACATGACCCACCACTTTGTACTTACAGATCTGGATTGTGCAAACTGTCTACATCATTTAATGCAGCGGTCCCCAACCTTTCTGGCGCTAGGGACCGGTTTCGTGGAGGACAATTTTTCCACGGACGGGGCGGGGTAGTGGTTCAGGAGGTACTGCGAGCGATGGGGAGCGATGGTGAACGGCAGATGAAATTTTGCTCGCTTGCCCGCCGCTTACCTCCTGCTGTGTGTGGTCCGGTCCCTAACAGGCCACTGACCGGTACCAGTCCACCGCCCGGGTGTTGGGGACCCCTGATTTAATGTACAGCTCTCTGTCTCAAAAACGTATATAACTGTGCCTTGACCTCTAATGGGCAGAACAGTTTTCATAGCTTTCTGAGAGGCTGTTCCCAGGTTATAATCCTCAATTTGGCTCAAATAAAATTTTCCATTTCTTTCTTAGATTGACTGATTAATTTTTTCATCGACACAGAAAACATTAAAATTTTCCTAAGCTGAATATTGGTTAGTGTTCCATCTTAATACTGCCAAACAGAATTTCACTCCCCTCATCTCTTCTTTCCTGTAACTTTCCTGGGCTTATCTCTAGGAAAGATACGATACTATTTTATACTATACTATCTTAACCTCTTCTCATTTTCCCAGGGTGGAATCAGGGTTTTGGATGATGGTAAAACTGATGTTGGTTTGGGGAAAGAGAAGACAGCAATCCAATGCTATAGCCCATTGTTACTGTCAGTTTTCCCCCTGATCTCTGTCGTTTTTGTCCTACAGACACAAAGACACACACACACACACACACACACGTGCACGCACACATGCAAGACCTCAGCTTGCCTTCTACAATGGTGCTATCCAATAAAAATATAATACAAGACACAAATGCAAGTTGCATATCTAATTTCAAAATTTCTACTAGTCACATTAGAAACAATAAAAATAAACAGGAAAGGTTAATTTTAAAAGGTATATTATTTTAAACCAGTAGATCCAAAATATTATCATTTCAGCATGTAATCAATGTACCAATACTATATGATAACTGACATTGCTTTTTCTACCTGAAGTCTTCAAACTCCGGTTTACTTTACGCTTGAATTACTGCAGGGCACAGATGAGGGAAGGGCAGAGCTGGCAGTACTGAGCCAAAGGATGTCTGGAGAACACCTACACTTGGCTCCGCCCATTTTCTGAGTCCAGTTGTCCAGTACAATTATAAATTCTATGAACTACCTGCTACCTATCCGACAAATTATTTTTTATCTTAAAGGTTTTTCTGTTTTGTTTTATTTACAGGTGTTTTGCCACCAGGAACCCTGATTGATATGAACTCCTATCTCTTTCAAGGGCTCCTTTTTCTCTACATACATTTAAACCATCCTTAATAAGCAAAACCATTATTGGTTTGTTATAAATAAACTGGAATCAGCCAGCTTATCAAATTAACAGCCTAATTAACTAGATATAATGCCACACGTATAATATATGGATTGAGCTGAAATGGAATGTTAAGGCTCTATTTTTAGCCTTACTCTTCATTTCCCTCCTAAGCAGATTTCTTTTGATATTACCACATAAATATTGCTCCTTTCCAGTGTCTTCTCTCTTTTATACTTACTTCAACTTAACTTTCACGTGCATGATGGCAAAAAAAGCACACTTAATTTCCCTTTTCCAACACATTCTTTATGTGATATTGGGTATTTATCTGAAAAGTAAAAAGGTGATTCTGATATACCTTGTCTACAATACTTCAAAGCCAATATCCTCTTGGCCCCTATACAATAGGATAATATCCAAATTCCTTAGATTGACTTTTAAGGGGTATCAATATTGGACCTCTTACCTTTATATACAGAATCATTTCTAGATGACCATTGTCTCAAAAATGAGTCATATGATCTTTTGTGACACATTTTTGTCACAGAACAAGACACATGCTTCCCACTGTTACCACTGAGTTAAACACTGTTTACAAACTTCTACCATATTTTACTGTAGCATTATAGTATTCATTTTATTGTATTACAATTCTTTGCTCATTTTTATGTCTTCCCCCTGTATACTCTAAAATTTCTGGAGAATGCTCAATAAATAGTTATTAGATAAATTGAAAGATAAATAAGCAAGAAAATGTAAGCAAGAAAATGGGTCTAATAAAGATGTATATATGTGTTTTAAACTTAATTGTAATTTTTAACATAATTGCTCTACTCTGTGGTATTTGTTGGAGAAAAAACATTTGCACTTTGAATTGGACCTGAATCTGAATAATTGTTCTACCACTTAGGAGTCCTGAGACTTCAGGGAATTTCCATGACCTATCAGAGGCTGAATCCTTTCACCTCTATAATGGAGCTAATAATACCTATTATAGACACTGTATAGATTAAAGGAGTTATAACAAAAAAAATATACAAACTGCTCAATGTAGCACTCAACTTTTAGTAAGCACTCATTCAATTTCACTCATTATTTATTATAATATTTGTTGAAAATATTTAATATTTTGATTGCTCGATAAATCTTATTAAGCCTACTAAGTACAAAGCAATATTGTTATCCCTTTTCTACAAATTCTAACCTAGTTAGAAAAAATTTTTAAATCACAAGAGGTTAGCTATCCCTTATTGATAATGCATTTATGTGTGAATGTGTTGTGTGTGTATGTGTGTGTGTGTGTGTGTGTGTAGAGATGGAGAGCAAAACTATTTTTATTTCCCAAAGTTAATGAAGTTATATAAATATGAATTCTAAAACCAATGACCTCTTGTTTCAGCATCATAAGTTTTGTGAAACAGGGAACCATTCACTAAATTTGTATTTCCTTTGTATTATCTTTGACTGGAAACAATAAGGCTCAATTTACTCAGTTGTAACAAATTTGCTATTTAGGTCTTTTTGATAATTCTTTCCACTTGGGCATCTGATATTCTTGTTGAAAATTTTTCTTGAGATATATATATATATATATATGTATATATATACATATATATATGTATACATACATATCTTGGTATATATATATATATATATATATCTTGATAGATATACATATATATGTACGTTTCTTTGTCTAATGTAAAGGAACCCACATTCCTATCTCAGTATTCAGTGCTGCTACCTTTTGTTTACTCAAATGAGTAAGGATTAGGAGTGCATCTCCAGAAGCACCTATTTGAATAAGGAATAAAAACCAATCATTATAGGACCTTTGGTCTTAATGATATTTTCTAGAACAATGAGAATCACACTATATCTCCTGGATTTAGATGAATTTTTAAAATTTTGTGTGGATATATATTCATTTAGATGCCAATTTGTGATGAGCAGGAGATCCTAATCACTTATTTCCTTTCATAATTTCCAAATATCTTTAATACATTTCTCTAAATTTTTAATGTCCTTAAAGAATACAAACAAACAAAAAAAGGTGCTGTTTAATATTCTAATAAGATATTTCTCTGGTGGGGCAAAGAGCTATTGTCCTGACTGACGTCTCTTAATTCATTAAGATTTCAGCCATTTTGAGTATATGTTGTCTATAATTCAAACATGAACAAATCTGCAATAATTCTTCTGGTTAACAAACTTAGTACTAAGATCACTCTGAATTGTTATTATACATTATCTTGGATTCTCCAAGACATCTGATATAGGAAGTACTCAGAAGTTTAAATTTGATCCCACATTTGATTTCCTTAAAGATATTTTGAAACACATGGCTTCAAAACAGGATAAATTATACCTCTTATTTTCATTATACAAAATGATACATGAGAAGAGGTTAAACATGTTTAATTTTAAAAATAGGGAACACATTTGTAATTTAATGATAAATTATGCCTGATGTTAAGCAGTAAATTATTTCAAAGCATCCATTCATTATAGATGTTATTTATATTTCAATATTATCATTTTATATCTCTAATTATTATTAAATTTTATAAAATTCATTGATTTTAATGTCATTTCAAAAACTAGTCCCTATGACTTGACATTGCTGGGAAGTAGTATCATCAAATTAACCATATGCAGTTGCCAGGTATTGACATTTTGACTGAAAGCAGCCCCTTTTATGACAGTACTACTGGGACTCATGAAAAACAAGAGCCTGAGTTCATTTAGTTGAGGGATATTCTGTAGTAGGATGAGAGATGAAAAGAAATTCCATTACGTTCGTGGACTTCTGAACATGTTTGACATAAGATAATTGCATTTCTTGAAATAGTCACTTCAATTTTATCCATTACCTATAAAACCAAAGTCTATTGCTTTTAGCATTTTGCCATATAGTTAACTTATAGAGTTGACCTTGAAATTGCAGAAATATAATAACTATATGTATAAAAATTCAGTTTTTGAGGAATATTTTAAGGACTCACATTGATACTATTTTTCTTAATATGACTCTATTGTACACTAAAAAAACAGGAGTAACACCATAAGATTCAGAATTATATTTGCAGTCAAAGAAATGTACAAAGATTATTTGGGTTAATTAATAAACAAACATCGATCTAATATCTTCTAGCCTGAAACATGAAGGCCTTTAAATCAAACTTTCTTGGGCCAATATTTCTTTCTTCGGTGTTTTCAAATTAAACACAGTTAAAGCCCATTTACTCATTGAGCAAATATTTATCGACCAATCAAAAGTGCTTGATGCTGGGGATACAACAGCAAGCAGACACACTCTTTTTTTTCCCCCAGTAATGATTACTTCCAATGCCAAAAACTTGTATCAAATAAATAATCACTCAAATAATAATATGTTCACAAACAGAATTCATACTAGGGTATAAATTATGGTGCTATAAAAGTATAAAACAGAGAAGTATGACCTAAGCTTGCCCTGAGAAATCACTCCTACACTGAAATATAAAATGTATGTGTGCTAACTAGGTGAGCGGGGTAAGGAACAAAACAAACACAAGGACAGCACATGAAAAGCACCTGTATTTGGAGAGACCAGTTGGGATGGCATACCATTTACAAAGTGGATAGCAGTGGGAGATACAGCTGGAGAAAAAGGCAGAAATTAGAACATGCAATAGTGAATATACCATGTTAACGACTGCACCTTGTATCCAAAGAGAAAGGCGAAGCTATTGAAAGTTTTGCCTGTTTTTTAAAAATTTAAATAGTGGGGATTTGACACGGTCAATTTGAATTTTGAAAACATCATTTTGGCTGAAGCACAGAGAAGTACTGGAAACGAACGTAAGAGGAGATCCATCATTTTCCTGTCTTTCATGGATTTATCTACTTATCATCTGTATGCCTGTTTTCCTAGAACTCTTTCTTCTTAATGTTCTAGAAATGAAATATAGCACTGATGTAATATTTATCTTTGTATAATCTAGTGATTCTAGACATGGGGAGAGTACATATGAATCTGTCTGTTATCTTACTGCCAGTATATAAGGAGAGGAGAGATAGATCTGGGTACATTTTCCGGAGTTCATAGGTTGATGATATTGATCCCAAGTTGCCAAAGTCTATAGAAACTGTAGGTGGTTACTAGATGCCTAAGTGTGCAATTACTTCAGAGTTGAGAGTGAAGGTCATTATTGGCAAGTTTTTTTGTCCAACATACTCACCTAATTACAGTATGGGTTGTCATGAGAGATGTATTATTGTGTTGAAAAATCACAAGTACTAAACCTTTTCAAATATTTCTCATAATATATTCATATAACTGGGCTTGTGTCACCACACTGCCTGACCCTCTCCCCAAGTACTGGAACTTTCATTCTGTCAAGCCAGACTTTGCCCATTTTACATTCTTTCAATGATACCAAAAAGACCAAAACTACTAAGGAGATGATATATCACACTGGAAAATTAACTTTAGCTTCCTAAATGTCATCAAGACAAATAAATACTCCTTCATTTCCTCTAAAAAATAAAATTTTGTCAGTATATTCTATTTGATAACTGAATCATATGTGTATGCATGTATGTGTTTTCTCTAACCATATATTTATTTTGTTTGAAAGTTAATATTCATTAATGTAAATAGGAATAGAAGTAATTATTACATATAACTGAAATCATAAGAAGATTGAGGAGAAAAATCTCAATAAATCTCTTCAGTCTCTTCAATCAATTATTTTGAGAAAACTGGGTAGGCAAAGAAAAGATTGAAACTGGACCACCGCCTTACACCATACACAATATTAACTCAAAAAGATAAGAGGCTTGAACGTAAGACCTGAAATCATAAAACTCCTAGAAGAAAACATAGGCAATAAGCTCCTGACAATAATTTTTTGAATCTGACACCAAAAGCAAAAGTAACAAGAGCAAAAATAAACAAGTGGGACTATCTCAAACTAAAAAGCTTCTGCTCAGCAAAAGAAACCATCAACAAAATGAAAAGGCAACCTACTAAATAGGAGAAAATATTTGCAAATCATATGTCTGATAATGAGCTAATATCCAAAATATAAGGAACTCATACAACTCAATAGCAAAAAGCTCAAACAATCTGATTGAAAAATGGGCAGAAGATCTGAATAGATATTTTTCAAAGAAGACATAAAAATGGTCAGCAGGTACGTGACAAGATGCTCTACATCATTAGTCAACAGGAAAATGCAAATAGAAACCACAGTGAGATATCACCTCATCCCTGTTAGAATGGCTATTCTCAAAAAAACAAGAAATAACAAGTGTTGGCAAGGATGTGGAGAAAAGGAAACCTTCATGCATTTTTGGAGGGAGTGTAAATTGATACAGCCACTATGGAAAACAGTATGGTGGTTCCTCAAAAAATTAAAACTAGAACTATCATATTATCCAGCAATTCTACTTCTGGGTATTTACCTACAGAAAACAAAAACACTAACACAAAAAGATATATGCATTCTCATGTTCATGGCAACATTATTTACAATAGCCAAGATATGGAAACAACCTAAATGTCCATCAGTGGATGAGTGGATATATTGCAATATAGATAGATAGATATCAATCTATATATATTTATCTCCATATAATGGAATATTATTCAGTCATAAAAAAGAATGAAATCTTGCCATCTGTAACAGCAATGGATGGACCTCAACAGCATTATTAAAAGTGAAATAAGTCAGGCAGAGAAAGACAAATACCACATAATTTTTCCTTCATGTGGAATCTACAAATGAATGAATGAATGAATAAATAAATAAATAAAACTAAGCTCACAGATACAGAGAAGAGATCATTGGTGGTTGCTAGAGGTGAGGGGTGGAGGGTGGGAGAAATGGGTAACTGCTTTTGGTTGTGTTTTTAGCTTAAATAAATTGATTTTTTAAATATGGTTATATTAACATTTAAAAGAGCAATCTGAATAACTTTGATAAAAGGTCAGTAAAAAAAAATTGGTATAGCGCAGTTAATGAGGTAGGAAAAAGACTAGGAGTCATTGTCAAAGAACACAAAGAAATACATTTTCATGGAAAGAGATTATTTTATGTAATTGTATACTAAGTCATGGAGAGTAGAAAGAGTGAGAGAGGAGGGGGAGGGAGAGAGAGAGAGAGAGAGAGATAGAGAGAGAGAGAAAGGGAGAGAGTGAATGCAATTTTATTTAATGTTTCTGTTTTAGAAAATAGACATTTGATCCAAGCATAAGAGTGGGCCTTTGGTCCTTCCAGATAACGCAAGGAGGGAATGAAATCATTTCAACAGCTCTCTGGGAGGGCAGACCATCCATTGTATTTCAATAGACAAAAACTTTTTTTTTTTTTCAGTAGGATAAAGAGTTCCTGTGTTCTTAGGGACTGGTGCTCATTCTTTCATTTAGAACCACTATCTTGCGGCAGGCTACATCTTAGATTTTGGATCTAAAATGAGCTAAAAATGGACAAAGTCCCTGTTTTTATAAAACTTAGATAATACTAATTGTAGAAGCAGGTATAAAATTGCTACTGTGGTAAGTTCCACAAAAAGAAGTTATAACAGATAAAATGAGAAAATTTTCTTTTATGAGAAAGTTAAAGTATTGATAAGAAGATATAGATTGAGCTATGAAAAGTAAGAAAGATCAGATGATTCAAATCTAAGTCACAGTATATACAAATGCCCTTGAGGAGGAGAAAGGATTGTGACCACATGGACTAGTGTTCCTGGACTGAAAGATTTAAACTGAGTGTCAAATGATATTAGGCTAAGAAGAGGGTAGGGAGAAAAAGTAATTTCATATAAACCCTATGGGTAGCTAAGTCTTTCTTATCATCTCTTTCAAATGAGTAATCAGGCTTCAACGTATGAATGAACACAATTAAATGAAAAACTCTTGAGTGAGGGTATCGGTAGGGGATTGTAATAGGGAAGAAGAAGAAGAGGTAAATGGGAAGGGCCTTATAACTGAGGTATGGCTGCTGGGGCCCATATTTAGCAGTTCTTGCCTATAGAGTGCCAGATCTAGTGGCCTGGAAGAAAGACTCCTTGAGGACCACCATTTCAAGTGACTGGCCTGCAACTCACCCACAGAACCCAGCATAGACGTCCTCACACAATTTATTATGGCAGTTTCTCTGTGGGATCAAAAAAATTAATAATTATAATAATAATTAATAATAATAATACAACTTTGCCTCAGTACATTGCATCCAAATTTCCATTGAATTTTGGATATGATTAACAAGGTGGGATTTCACGTCCGAGCATTCCTTGCCACTTAATGACATTATGAGGAAACCTTCCCCTCTATACCCAAGTTACTCATAATCATTAACATAAGGTAAGGAGAAACTCTTGTATCTGGAATTTGAGGCTAAATTAAAGCATATTAAAAGGCCCAAATCAGGGACAGTGAGGAGAGACAATTCTTTTAAGATAATATTAGATACTGCTTATGTAGTGTGTATTCTGCGTCACACACTGTGATAAAGCCTGTACATGTATATATGCATTTTTTCGAAGTAGATTATATATCAAGTACCCACATAATCGTATTCTCACAATAGCTTTATTTAGATTCATACCACTACCATCTTCAGGATGTTAGAGCTTACAAATTTGATCAAGATCACTTAGGTATGTGTGTTTTGAAAATCCACATCTTTGTTTATACTCATCAACAGTGCTGAGTGATGGAGGTAGGTTGAGCTATACGATGTCTGAAAAGACGTCATCAAATTTGACGTTTGGATGCCTTGGTGAGGCTGATATTCATACAGTGATAGGAGAGGAAGTCAGGTACAGAGGGAGGAAGAGGAAAAGAAAGGTGAGAACGTAGAAAGTAGATGCTTGGCTTATTCATAAGAAAACTCACAGCAAGGAAAATTGTAGAAATTGAGGCCAAGACAAAGGAAATTATTTTATCCTGAAGAAATTGAGTAATACATTTTAGGAAGAAGGAAAGAAGCAATAACAAGAAATAAGTTGAAGAATACAGAGATGGAAGATGTAACTAATGTCAGACTGTTTCACAGACTACAGGCAGTGATGCAATGGACAATGTGTAGGTGTAGGGACTTGCCTTAGAAAGGAGAACAGGTAGCTCTTCCTTTAAGGCAGAAGGGAGTACAGTAAGACCAGCTGAAAACAAACACCAAAACAAAGAAGTGCAAAAGCTCTTATTTTCCTTCAGAACAACATAAACATTGCTTATTCTGGAATCCAAGCCCTCCATTAATTGGTACTAAATTGTCCTTCCTTCTCATCGTTTCACAAACCAATCCTTTATACAGGCTAAATCACTATATTCATTGCCATTGTCCTCTGAATACAACTCCTGTTTTCCCATTTCAATACCTCATTTAAGTGACCCTCCTAGCACAGATGTCTCTCCCTCCCCACCGTAGCCACTCTTATCGCGTGTGTCCAGTGCAAATCAGCCTCCTCTGTGAAACCTTCCTTAAAAGCACATTTTTAAATTATCAGTCATTCCTTCTTAGAAGGGATTGCATGTACAGAATATTAATCATTTGTCTTAATACTTTTGGATATTCTTTATTGCATTCTGTGGAGTTAGACATTGATTATCTATTTATCTATCTATATATCTATTTATGGTTCACGATTAATGCATAATGTATGGTTTCACTTGGAATGTTTCACTGATAAATTTAAATGACGAATTTTTTTTACAAATAAATTTGCTTTTATTTCAAAACTTAGTGTATAAATGCTTAATTTTAGTTTTTAATATCGATATTATAAAAGCATAGGAAATCTGGAATTATATTTAAAGTAATTACAAGCCTTGAGAAATGCTGACACACAATCTCTACAATCTACTGACCACTGACTATTAGCACAAGATTCTTCTTTTACATTCTCCACATAAACATGAAAAACAGCTGTACATCATTGAAAATATAGAAGAAAACTCTTCCTTGCATAAAAATTGAACAGTATGTGCGTTAAATATAAAACTATAATTTATGGAATTTGTAAGTTGCTGTAAGGATCAATTGAATTTAGATTCAAAGCAAGCAAAAATCTGAACAGGTATATGAATAGTACTTTTTGTAAAGCAAAATATGGTTTTCTGAGGAAAAACCCAAATATTTAGATATACAATAGTTTTAAGAATCAATAGAACTGCAGCTTTGTTCAGTTATATCTAATTGAGCAAACATTTTAGTATAAGACCTTGTGTGAAGCACTGTGCCTATAATCATAAATAAAGCTCAGAAAGATTTCCTTCAGGAATTATCTTAGGTTGGTACTTAAGTTTCGTTCATTCATTTATATTCATTCATTTATATTCTCTTAGACTAAAAATACAAACTCATTTTACATATGAATAAGTAGCATGAGAACATATGATAATAGCATAAAGATAATGATACTTTTGAAAATTTTCTATGTGCCAGGCACTGGGGCAAACTCTTTATATCATTTATCATCTTTGATCCTCACAAATACACCATAAGGCTTTAGCTACTTTGGATACTCATCCTTTAATTTTTAGGAAAGTAAAAATTAGGAAACAAATTATTTGTATACTGTCACACAGCTAGAAAGTGAATTGGAATCTAGGCATTTCCAATTAAGAGACAAAGAAAATAAGAATTTTCACATAAAAAGCAAGCCCATATGAATAAACAATAATTTTTATATAAGTCCTGACCTGGAGTTACAGTTATTAGAAAGTCTGTGGATAGTAAAAGGAATTATTTTTATCAATAATAAGAATCATCTTTCTCTCCACTACACATTTTTTTAATGTTTTAACCTAAACGCTAGATAAGACTTTAACACTACAGCATGCAAATTTAAGAATGAACATATATAATGATATAAAATGGTATATGCAGGAATTTTTTTGACACAGAATTCAAGTTCTTCGTCTTTAAGAAACTGGTAAGACTCTGAAAATCAGTATTCTAAGTGAAAATGTCTCTATACTGGTCTGCTCTGAATTTTCCTATAGTCTTACATTTCAAGTGCTGTACAAATTTTGTATTTTGTGCTGCTCTTCATTCACAATATATGAACTGAATTTGACTACATCCTCTGCTCATGTTCCTTTCATTTTTTTGCAATAGGCTTTTTAGTCTTTGCAAGTATATGAAATGCTGAAATTTCAATCTTAATCATTCTTCATCTGGAAGGTTGCTATCATCAAACACTAAAAATACTGTTTGACTGTTTTACTTATTATCCAACAGTAATCTCCTTCTGATTGCTTTGCCCTTCATCTTTGTTTTCTTTGTATACCTATCAACATCTGTCATGTTAGATTCCCCAACAGTCAAACTAAGTTCAGGATACTAGCAAAGCCAGAGAGTATGCCGACACACACACACACACACACCCACACACACACACACACACTCTCTCTCTCTCTCTCTCTCTCTCTCTCTCTCACACACACTCATATATATATGCATTTGGTGTGAGTAAATTATATATCAAGTGCCCACATAATCAGGAAATACAGATAATATTTAAATTTTTTACAGTTTATTCTATAATTCCCAATGATATTGTGTACAGTAGTCTATATTTTCAGACTTTATGAAATCTCTCTATCCACACACATGCACACAGACATTCACACACACACACAAGCATAGATGTTGTCTTGGGATAAGTCAGAACACTCTTGAACCTTCCTAGATTTATTTAATAACTTATTTTATTTTGAATTATACATGAAGATGTTGCATAATACTTCAGTGTAAGAAAATCATTGTTTCAGTTTGAACCTGAAAATAAATCCACCTTTGATCAATAAAAATGAGAGCCATGCTAGTTTCCACATAACTCTGTAAGACATATACCCCATTTAAACACTGTACACCCAACAAAATATTAGATGTGGAAGCACTGGGAGCACAGGAAAGAATAGACCTTTAAGAAAAAGGGCTATGAAATCCTTCAGATAAGAGGTGACATTTAAGTTGGATTTTGAAAGTTGGGTAATACATGGGCAAGCCTGAAAGAGGAGCATTTTAGATAGAATTAATATGGAGAGAAATATGGTGTCAAAGTCTAAGGCAGTGGCCTATTTTGCAGTCTATCCTCTCTTCGAACAGTATTTGTAAAATATCTTCACAAAGCTAACTCCTCCTTGTCAGTCAATTCTCAGCTTAAATATTACCTTACATCCCAGCCAGACAGTATCTCCTCACAGACTGAGAAAATCTTTATCTCAGCACCCACTGTTACTCATTTTCTTCTTACATAGACCACTACTGATTTTAGATAAGATGGCTGGGAAATACCTCTAGAAAAAGTGACATTTAAGCAGGGACCAAAATGAGGTGAGTTGATAAGCCACATAAGGCTACTGGAAAGGAATGATCCATCAGAGGAAGCAAAGAAGGCAAAACACATATTAGCTTGGTTTGCTCATGAGCTATAAGGAAGCCAACCTGGCTCATGTGGCAGAGTGAATGAGGTAGAAAGAGCTAGGACATGAGGTCAGAGTTGGATAATGAAGGGTTTTATAAAGCATGAAAAGTAATTTTGATTATAGTCTGAATATGATGCAAGGCCATTGAGGGGGTTTTAGTAAAAAGAAAAACAAACTTCATGTACATTTTAAAAAATCTGATTTGGAGAAAAAGGTCTCTAAGGTTGGCAACAGAGTTCAGCTCAGCATACAAAAGAAGAACAACATCTACTATACAGTCACAAACTCTGGGTAACAATAAAGAGAGTCTTGGTAAATTTATTCCCCCAAATGTTCTAGTCATTCTTGTTCATCCGTCTAACAGACTGATATCTTGGATGCAGCAGGAAACAGGATGACCAATGAGTAGACTATCATAATAATCTAGGTGAGATGTCATGAAATCTTGGTCTTGTCAGCTCAGTGAGTGAAGAAATTCTTAGTGGCCCTAAGAAAGATATGATGAGAAGCCTTTCCACGGGAATGAATATATCATACCATCACCGGCATTTTTAGTCCTAAAGCCCTAATCTCTTAAACTTGGTGATATGGATTGGGTGAAACTTGAGAGCTATATTACTTTAGAGTAAACGAGATCTAAACAAAGTGATAGTTGCCTGCATCATCGTTTATCTATTACTGAGTATGTACCTGGTTCCACTTTAGATATTTATGGGAATTTCCACCTTATTAGGCCAATGACAGATCATCAGAAAAATCCCTATATTAGACCAAAAGTGCCTTCACATTCACAAATACAATATATTGACAATACCGCTTGATTTTCATTAGAAGCAGCTGTAATTAGTAGATGTGACGAATCTGTATTATTCCTAGAAAATCATACCAATACCTTTGTAGCCTTCCCAGAAATGAGCCTAGATACAAAACCAGGATATAAGATGTAATTTTTCCATTTTATTATTAAATAATTCTATATGTTTATAAATTTGTTTGGCTTACTTCCTATGTTACCATAGGAGAATACTGAGAAACCTGTCATTGGAGTCCCAATAAATGTAAGAAAGATGTAACTGGATCTTTCTTCCACAGTTTCAGGAGCCCACAGTTTCTTCCACAGAAACATGGTATCTAAAGTCTCTTGGTATCTTGAAACTTCAATCATGTCATTATTTTAAGAAATCAAAATAAGGTTTGGGAGAAGTAATAAATTCCATAAAAATAGTAAAAGGTTTTAAGACAGTTCTCTTAGTAACTGATAGACCAAGGAAACATGAAATTCAAGCAGAGATATCAAAGATTTGAACTACATATATAACAAGATTGACTTAATTAAAACATATGTAGAATATATACTCCCAAACTACAGAACTCATATTTTTTCCAAGTGCACATAAAATACTTAGCAAGTTGACAGTATGCTGGACCATAAAGCAATTCTCAACCAATTTCAAAGGATGAAATAATAGTATGATCTGTGATCACAGAAGAATGAAACAGAAAGTCAATCACAGAAAGATCATCAGAAAATCCCAAAGTGTTTACAAATTAAGCAATATATTCTAAGAAACAAATGAGCTAAAGAAGAAACCACAATTGGACTCAGGAGATTTGGATTATGGAAATACAAAATAACAAAACTTATTAAGACACAGCTAAAACAGTGCTTAGGGGGAAAACAAGTCAGAAATGCAAATTCTGCAAAAATTAAAAAGAAGGTAGTAGATCTTACTGGGTCCCCTTCAAAATTACTGGGTATCCTAGTAACTGTGAATGTGACCTTATTTCGAAATAGTGTCTTTGCAGATGCAATCAAGTTAAGAAGAGGTCATAGCGGATTACGGTGAGCCCTAATGCAATATGACTGGTGGCCTTATAAGGAGGAGACTGGAAGACACGGATGAGACACAAAGAGGAAGACCATGTGACAATGGGGACAGATTGGAGTGATGCAGCTATAAGCCAATAAATTCCAAGGATTTCTAGCAACTACTAGAAGGTAAGAAGAGGCAAAGAAGAGTTCTCCTGTGGAGCCATCAAGGGAGCATGGTCCTGCCGACAACTTGATTTTGGAACTGACATCTTCAGAACTGTGAGAGAAATAATTTCTGTGGTTTTCTGCCAATATAAAGGTCAAATTTAATGTTTTTAAGGCCTCTCAAAATTAAACGAAGATTTTCAACCGCCTACTGTAATGAGCTTTTTTTCTTTTAACATCTTTATTGGAGAATAATTGCTTTACAATGGTGTGTTACTTTCTGCTATATAGCAAAGTGAATCAGCTATACGTATACATATATCCCCATTACCCTCTGTCTTGTACCTCCCTCCCACACTCCATCCCACCCCTCCAGGTGGACACAAAGCATGAGCTGATCTCACTGTGCTATATGGCTGCTTCCCACTAGCTATCTATTTTACATTTTGTAGTGTATATATGTCAATGCCACTCTGTCAACTTCATCTCAACTTACCCTTCCCCTCCCAGTTCCTGAAGTCCATTCTCTACATCTGTGTCTTTATTCCTGTCCTGCCCCGAGGGTCTTCAGAACAGTTTTTTTTTTTTTTTTTTAGATTCCATATATATGTGTTAGCATACGGTATTTGTTTTCCTCTTTCTGATTTACTTCACTCTGTATGACAGGCTATATGTCCACTACACTACAAATAACTCAATTTCATTTCTTTTAATGGCTGAGTAATATTCCATTGTATATATGTACCACATCTTTTTTATCCATTCATCTCTTGATGGACACTTAGGTTGCTTCCATATCCTGGCTATTGTAAATAGAGATGCAGTGAACATTGTGGTACATGACTCTTTTTGAATTATGGTTTTCTCAGGGTATATGCCCAGTAATGACATTGCTGGGTTGTATGGTAGTTCTATTTTTCGTTTTTCTTTTTTATGGTAGTTCTATTTTTAGTTTTTTACGGAACCTTCATATTAATCTCCATAGTGGCTGTATCGATTTACATTCCCACAAACAGTGCAAGAGGATTTCCTTTTCTCCACACCCTCTCCAGCATTTATTGTTTGTAGATTTTTTGATGATGGCCATTCTGACAGGTGTGAGGTGATATCTCATGGTAGTTTTGCTGTGCATTTCTCTGATTATTAGTGATGTTGAGCATCCTTTCATATGCTTGTTGGCAATCTGTATATCTTCTTTGGAGAAATGTCTATTTAATTCTTCTGCCCATTTTTGGATTGAGTTGTTTGTTTTTTTGGTATTGAGCTACATGAGCTGTTTGTATATTTTGGAGATTAATACTTTGTCAGTTTCTTTGTTTGAAAATATTTTCTCCCATTCTGAGGGTTGTGTTTTTGTCTTGTTTATGGTTGCCTTTGCTGTGCAAAGGCTTTTAAGTTTCATTAGTTCTCATTTGTTTATTATTGTTTTTCTTTCCATTTCTCTAGGAGGTGGGACAAAAAGGATCTTGCTGTGATTTATGTCATATAGTCTTCTGCCTATGTTTTCCTCTAAGAGTTTGATAGTTTCTGGCCTTACATTTAGGTCTTCAATCCATTTTGTGTTTCTTTTTCTGTATGGTGTCAGGGAGTGTTCTAATTTCGTTCTTTTACATGTAGCTGTCCAGTTTTCCCAGCACCACTTATTGAAGAGGCTGCCTTTTCTCCATTGTACATTCCTGCCTCCTTTATCAAACATAAGGTGACCATATGTGTGTGGGTTTATCTCTGGGCTTTCTATCCTGTTCCATTGATCTATCTTTCTGTTTTTGTGCCAGTACCATACTGTCTTGATTACTGTAGCTTTGTAGTATAGTCTGAAGTTGGGGGCCTGATTCTTCCAGCTCCAATTTTCTTTCTCAAGATTGCTTTGGCTATTCGGGGCTTTTGTGTTTCCATACAAATTGTGAAATTTTTTGTTCTAATTCTGTGAAAAATGCCATTGGTAGTTTTATAGGGATTGCATTGAATCTGTAGATTGCTTTGGGTAGTAGAGTCATTTTCCCAATGTTGATTCTTCCAATACAAGAAAAAGGTATATCTCTCAATCTGTTTGTACCATCTTTAATTTCTTTCATCACTGTCTTATAGTTTTCTGCATACAGTTCTTTTGTCTCCTTAGGTAGGAGACAATTCCTACCGAAAATTCCTGGGTATTTTATTCTTTTTGTTGCAATGGTAAATGGGAGTGTTTCCTTAATCTCTCTTTCAGATTTTTCATCATTAGTGTATAGGAATGCAAGAGATTTCTGTGCATTAATTTTGTATCCTGCTACTTTACCAAATTCATTGATTAGCTCTAGTAGTTTTCTGATAGTATCTTTAGGGTTCTTTATGTATAGTATCATGTCATCTACAAACAGTGACAGTTTTACTTCTTCTTTTCTGATTTGGATTCCTTTTATTTCTTTTTCTTCTCTAATTGCTGTGGCTAAAACTTCCAAAACTATGTTGAATAATATTGGTGAGAGTGGGCCACCTTGTCTTATTCCTGATCTTAGTGGAAATGGTTTTAGTTTTTCACCATTGAGAGCAATGTTGGCTGTGGGCTTATCATATATGGCCTTTATTATGTTGAGGTAAGTTCCTTCTATGCCTACTTTCTAGAAGGTTTTTATCATAAATGGGTGTTGAATTCTGTTGAAAGCTTTTCTGCATCTATTGAGATGATCATATGCTTTTTACCCTTCAATTTGTTAATATGGTGTATCACATTGATTTATTTGCATATATTGAAGAATCCTTGCATTCCTCCGATAAACCCCACTTAATCATGGTGTAGGATCCTTTTAATGTGTTGTTGGACTCTGTTTGCTAATATTTAGTTGAGGATTTTTGCATCTATGTTCATCAGTGATACTGGCCTGTAGTTTTCTTTTTTTGTGATATCTTTGTCTAGTTTTGGTATCAGGGTGATGGTGGCCTCGTAGAATGAGTTTGGGAGTGTTCCTCCCTCTGCTATATTTTGGAAGCGTTTGAGAAGGATAGGTGTTAGCTCTTCTCTAAATGTTTGATAGAATTTGCCTGTGAAGCCATCTGATCATGGGCTATTGCTTGTTGGAAAATTTTTAATCACAGTTTCAATTTCAGTGCTTATGACTGGTCTGTTTATATTTTCTATTTCTTCCTGGTTCAGTTGAGTAAGGTTGTGCTTTTCTAAGAATTTGTCCATTTCCTCCAGGTTGTCCATTTTATTGGCATATAGTTGCTTGTAGTAATCTCTCATGATCTATAATATTTCTGCAGTGTCAGTTGTTACTTCTCCTTTTTCATTTCTAATTCTGTTGATTTGAGTATCCTCCCTTTTTTCTTGATCAGTCTGGCTAATGGTTTATCAATTTTGTTTATCTTCTCAAAGAACCAGCTTTTAGTTTTATTGATCTTTGCAATTGTTTCCTTCATTTCTTTTTCATTTATTTTTGATCTGATCTTTATGATTTCTTTCCTTCTGCTAACTTTGGGTTTTTTTTGTTCTTCTTCCTCTAATTAATTTAGTTGTAAGGTTAGGTTGTTTGTTTGAGATTTTTCTTTTTTTTTGAGGTAGGATTGTATTGCTAGAAACTTTGCTCTTAGAATTGCTTTTGCTGCATCCCACAGGTTTTGTGTTTTGATTCTAGGTATTTTTTAATTTCCTCTTTGATTTCTTCTCTTGATTATTTAGTGGTGTATTGTTTAGCCTCCATGTGTTTGTATTTTTCACAGTTTTTTCCTGTAATTGATATCTAGTCTCATAATGTTGTGGTCGGACAAGATACTTGATATGATTTCAATTTTCTTAAATTTACCAAGGCTTGATTTGTGACCCAAGATATGATCTATCCTGGAGAATGTTCCACGAGCACTTGAGAAGAAAGTGTATTCTGTTGGTTTTGGATGGAACGTCCTATAAATATCAATTAAGTCCATCTTCTTTACTGTGTAATTTAAAGCATGTGTTTCCTTATTTATTTTCATTTAGGATGATCTGTCCATTGGTGAAAGTGGGGTTTTAAAGTCTGCTACTATTACTGTGTTACTGTTGATTTCCCCTTTTATGGCTGCTAGCATTTGCCTTATGTATTGAGGTACTCCTATGTTGGGTGTATAAATATTTACAATTGTTATCTTCTTCTTGGATTGATATAGTGTCCTTCTTTGTCTCTTGTAATAGTCTTTATTTTAAAGTCATTTTGTCTGATATGAGAATTTCTACTCCAGCTTTTTTTTGATTTCCATTTGCATGGAATATATTTTTCCATCCCTTACTTTCAGTCTGTATGTGGTCCTAGGTCTGAAGTGGGTCTCTTGTAGACAGCATATATACGGGTCTTGTTTTTGTATCCATTCAGCCAATCTACGTCTTTTGGTGGGAGCATTTAATCCAGTTACATTTTAAGGTAGTTATCAATGTGTGTGCTCCCATTATCATTTTCTTAACTGTTTTGGGTTTATTTTTGTAGGTCTTTTCCTTCTCTTGTGTTTCCTGCCTAGAGAATTTCCTTTAGCATTTGTTGTAAAGCTGGTTTGGTGGTGCTGAATTCTCTTAGCTTTTGCTTGTCTGTAAAGGTTTTAATTTCTCCGGTGAATCTGAATGAGATACTTGCTGGGTAGAGTAATCTTGGCTGTAGGTTTTTCCCTTTCATCACTTTAAATATTTCCTGCCACTCCCTTCTGGCTTGCAGACTTTCTGCTGAAAGATCAGCTGTTAACCTTATGGGGATTCCTTTGTATATTATTTGTTGTTTTTCCCTTGCTGCTTTTAATATCTTTTCTTTGTATTTAATTTTTGATAGTTTGATTAATATGTGTCCTGGCATCTTTCTCCTTGGATTTATCCTGTATGGGACTCCCTGCACTTCCTGGACTTGATTGACTATTTCCTCTCCCATATTAGAGAAATTTTCAACTATAATCTCTTCAAGTGTTTTCTCAGTCCGTTTCTTTTTCTCTTCTTCTCTGGGACCCCTATAATTCAAATGTTGGTGCATTTAAATTGTCTCAGATGTGTCTGAGACTGTCATCAATTCTTTTCATTCTTTTTTCTCTATTCTTCTCTGCAGTAGTTATTTCCACTATTTTATCTTCCAGGCCACTTATCCGTTCTTCTGCCTCAGTTATTCTGCTATTGATTCCTTCTAGAGAATTTTAAATTTCATTTATTGTGTTGTTCATCATTGTTTGTTTGCTCTTTAGTTCTTCTAGGTCCTTGTTAAATGTTTCTTATATTTTCTCCATTCTATTTCCAAGATATTGGATCAACTTTACTATCATAACTCTGAATTCTTTTTCAGGTAGACTGCCTATTTCCTCTTCATTTGTTTGGTCTGTTGGGTTTTTGCCTTGCTCCTTCATCTGCTGCGTATTTCTCTCTCTTCTCATTTTGCTTAACTTATTGTGTTTGGGATCTCCTTTGAGCAGGCGCAGGTTCATAGTTCCTGTTGTTTTTGGTGTCTGCCCCCAGTGGGTAAGGTTGGTTCAGTGAGCTGTGTAGGCTTCCTGGTGGAGGGGTCTGGTGCCTGTGTTCTGGTGGATGAGGTTGGATCTTGTCTTTCTGGTGGGCAAGACTGTGTCTGGTGGTATGTTTTGGGGTGTCTGTGAACTTAGTATGATTTTAGGCAGCCTGTCTCCTAATGTGTGGACTTGTGTTTCCATGCTGCTAGTTGTTTGGCATGGGGTGTCCAGTATTAGAGCTTGCTGGTCGTTGAGTGGACCTGGGTCTTAGCATTGAGACGGAGATCTCTGGGAGAGTTCTTGTTGATTAATATTACATGGGGCTGGGAGGTTTCTGGTGCTCCAATGTCCTGAACTCAGCTTTCCCACCTCACAGGCTCATGCCTGACACCCCGCCGGAGAACCAAGACCCTGTCAGCCACATGGCTCAGAAGAAAAGGGAGAAAAAAAAGAAAGAAAGAAAAATAAAATAAAATAAAGTTATTAAAATAAAAAAAGTATTAAAATAAAAAAAATTTAAAAATAGAAAAAAGAGAAGAGAGCAACCAAACCAATAAACAAATCTACCAATGATAACAAGCACTAAAAACTATAGTAAGATAAACATAAAAATCAGAAACTAGTCAGTTGGATACAGCAAACACAAGTCTGCAGTTGCTCCCAAAGTCCACCTCCTCAATTTTGGGATGATTCATTGTCTATTCAGGTAGTCCACAGATGCAGGGTTGATTACAGAGATTTGATCCACTGCTCCTGAGGCTGCCCAGCAAAATTTCCCTTTTTCTTTGTTCACACAGCTCCTGGGGTTCACCTTTGGATTTGGCTCTGCCTCTGTGTGTAGGTCACCTGAGGGGCATCTGTTCTTCACTCAGACAGGACGGGGTTAAACTAGCTGCTGATTAGGGGGCTCTGGCTCACTCAGGCTGGGGGGAGGGAGCGGTACGGATGCGGGGCAAGCCTGCGGCAGCAGAGACCAGCGTGAAGTTGAAACAGCCTGAGTCGTGCCGTGTGTTCTCCTGGGGAAGTTGTCACAGCATCACAGGACCCTGGCAGTGGCAGGCTGCACAGGTTCCTGGGAGGGGAGGTGTGGAGAGTGACCTGTGCTGGTACACAGGCTTCTTGGTGGCTGCAGTAGCAGCCTTAGCATCTCATGTCCGTCTCTGGGGTCCATACTGATAGCCACGGCTCGCGCCCATCTCTTGAGCTCATTTAGGCAGTGCTCTGAATCCCTTCTCCTTGCGCACCCCAAAACAAGGGTCTCTTGCCTCTTAGGCAATTCCAGACTTTTTCCCGGTCTCCCTCCTGGCTAGCTGTGGTGCACTAGCCCCCTTCAGGCTGTGTTCACGCAGCCAACTCCAGTCCTCTCCCTGGGATCTGACCTCCGAAGCCCGAGCCTCAGCTCCCAGCCCCCGCCCGCCCTGGCAGGTGAGCAGACAAGCATCTCAGGCTGGTGAGGGCTGGTCAACACCGATCCTCTGTGCAGGAATCTCTCCACTTTGCCCTCCACACCCCTGCGGCTGCACTCTCCTCCAAGGCCCCGAAGCTCCCCCGCCCCCCGCAGTCTCCGCCAGTGAAGAGGCTTCCTAGTGTGTGGAAACTTTTCCTCCTTTACAGCTCCCTCCCAGAGGTGCAGGTCCTATCCCTATTCTTTTGTCTCTGTTTTTTCTTTTTTCTTTTGCCCTACCCAGGTACATGGGGAGTTTCTTGCCTTTTGCTAAGTCTGAGGTCTTCTGCCAGCATTCAGTAGGTGTTCTGTAGGAGTTGTTCCACATGTAGATGTATTTTTGTTGTATTTGTGGGGAGGAATGTGATCTCCACGTCTTTCTCCTCTGCCATCTTGAAGGTCTCCCCCATGAGCTTTTTTCTAATGTCTGAATCTTTGTAAGAACAGTGGACTCTGTGCAGTTTAATTTGCTCTAATACCATGTCCATCTTCTCAGTTCTATGCTATCGTCAAAAATCAGCTGTCTTGCAACCACAGTAACTGTTAAAAACAACAGTGGAGCAACCAATGAAGTGGGCAAAATGGACTTAAGTCTCTCCAAAAAGCCCCATTTTCAGTGAGTTTTCACTATTCAATGTATGTGTTAGCTCCGTGGAAACACCCCAGTTGCCAGACTTGTCATTATTTCACCTGTCTTTATCTCCTTCAGTTGGAAAAGCTTTAACCCCAGGGCATTTGTCAAAAATAATGAGTCGTGATTGTTCAAATCACATCTACCCGAGGTGGCAAAAATAGTAAAAAAAAAAAAAAAAAAAATGTTGGCAAAAACCATAAATGAGGATCTCATGAATCAGGTGTCCTTAAGGAGTTTCAAAAGCTCCAACATATTCCTGGAGATCCTAGGAGGCCACCTGTATATGCAGGGCTGTGAGCATGTCCAGAAAAGACTGGAGGAGGCTGGAATCTCTCCATTCTGGCTGATGCTGAGATCATGCAAGAACTAAAAGCTAAGAGAGAGTTACAAACTGCTAGAGGCTGGCAAGCAAGAGCCAACACCTACACAGAGCCCAGCAGTAAGGACAAAATGGGAGACTATTGATTCAGGGCTGAGTAGTGATTGAATGACCATACCTAGAGGAGAGTACACATTAGACAATTAGTCCAGGAAAGTCACTAAACAAACAAACACCAAGTAACAAGAGCAAATGATCAGTGTATGGTTCATTTGAGATTAGATGAATTTTCCAAAGGAGTGAGTGAGTGTAAATTTAAAAAGAGAGAGAATCCTATAAATTAGGTAGATTAGGAGAAACCAAAAAAAGAGCAGATAGGAAGAGGCAGCCAGCAAGGTAAGAGTAAAGCTACATGTGTGCTGTCTTAGAAGCTAACTGAAGAAAGGATAACAAGGAAAAAGGAATTATCAAATATGGCAATTCCAGCTGACAATTCAAAAACGGGGTGGAAGATGAAGTCTGAAAAGGGAAAACTGGTGGCTTGAAAATCCTGAACTTCTTAAAATGACTGAAGATTCATAGGAGAGCATGGCAGTAATGGCAAGGCTTCACTGGGATGAGCACTAATTAAACTGACATTGACTTCTTTATAAATAATATACATAATTAAACTCAGTTGAATCTCTACAATAGATATTTTTCTAGAGTTTCATGCATCATAAAATAATGTTAATGATAATTCTAATATAGAATATAGAGCAAATTGATTATTGAAAATGATTTTTTAAAGTCATATGAAAGCATATTCATCTACACAGTGTGTCTAGTCAGGATAAAGGGAATCATAAGGTATTTCAACAGAAAGAGACTTATAGAGGGAGTTAGTTACAGAAGTGATGGAAAGCTTAAAGCACAAAAATACAAATGGGATTGTCACAGAGATAATAATTGGAGAGAACAACAACTGCCTGAAGAACTAGAAGAACAAAGGGAATATGCTGGGATTATCAGACCCTAGAAGAGATTTTATAGAGTGGCTGTTCAGAACACTGGGCTGGGGCTTCAGCAAGCTGGCCCTGAAACACTAGCATGATTAGGCTGGTTCTGATGAGACAAGAAGCTAGAAGCTGCAACTAATGGCTTCTGTTCAAAGGAGAGGCAGTGTAACCCTCCTGAAAGACAATAACTTAATAATATATATGATATGCAACTATGAAGCTTAAAAAATATTTAAAATCATAAAGCATTACTAATTAATGAATAAAATGTTATAAAAATCTCTATTGTAAATCCCGTGTTTGCCAGAAGTCTGTATTTTGACTCTCAAGACACACATCATCAGAGGAAACTTTATCAAGAGACAGAGACAATTCCAGGTCAGAGATCTTTAATTTTCATTAGTCATGGGTATATAAATAATAAAAGTTATATTTATGGCAACTATTATAGAAATTATTTTAGAAATTTTAGTAAGCACCCATTTATCCAAAAATAATCAGAAAATTGGGTCTTTTGGTTAATTGAACATTCCTGTTAATTGACATTTGTCAAATATATCATACATGGATTAACAGTGTTCAAAGAACTAGAATAAAATAACATGCACTTGACATCAGAATTATAACCCTAAGGCTCTTCTTTGTTATATAATCCTGACTCTCTTCAGAATACACACATGTTCATACATTCATTACCTAAAGTATGTCACTGATCTAAATTAATCAACAAATAATTGTGATTGTATAATATTTAGGAGTAGAAGGTGAAGCTAATAAAACTGAATTGTTAAAAAAAAATGGAATTGTTATTGACTCTTGGACACAGCTTGGAGTTTGATTATATAAGTACGTTTCTGAGGTAAAATTAAACTAGCTACAAAATGTTATGGGGTAAAATAATAATTCTATATTTTTAGTTGTTGGTTTTCTGGATTAATGGATGCATACTCTACCATGTCTTAATATAATGATAGAGAGCTGCCTCAGCAAGATACATTTTCAAATACAATTATTTTTTCTACATCTATATGCTCTCAGGATTATAACTTTATTTCTCCTTTGAATTTAATTATCTGTTAGTAATCTTGTAGGATGTAATGGAACTAAACAAGCAAGAGTTTCATATTTGTGCTATGAAAACTATTTTTATAGTAAGTTGATTAATGAGAGCGTGCCATTCTTTCTGTTTTCTATTGATTATCACTAACTACTGACTAGTTCAGAAGTTTTAAGAATTCTTAAAATATTATGACTGCGATAGGAAAATGTATGATAAATTTGTATGTTTAGGGAAAAAAAATAACCCTTTCCTTATTGGACCAATCAAAATCTATTATATTAACCACAGGATCAACTGGTATAGGTAGAAAGAAAAGGTGGTATTTTAACAAACAAAAAGTCATTTGCCCTCTGACTTAAGTAAAAAAAGTATCTTGAAAATCATTACTATGTTTGAAGAAAATAAGAGAATCCCACAATTCACTCTCATTAGACAAGTATAGAACAAAAAGAATAAAACTTATTATCTCTTAAATGGTGTTTGTACTGTAATATCACTGAATGAGTTTTGAAACCAATACGATTAAAATTAGCATGAATCATGCCCTTTGATTTTATTTTAAAAATTTAACAGCCTTATTGAGGCAAAATTGGCATATAGCATACAATCTATAGATATTTAAATAATATCTAAATTTAAATCTATAATTTGATATGCTTTGACATATGCATATACTTGTGAAACTACCAACAAAATCATAATGAACACATAAAACCCAACCAAAAGTTGCCTTACGATCCTTGATAATCTCTTCCTTCTGTATTTCCCAGCCCTCTTCTAATCCCTGGCAACTTCTGATCTACTTTCTGTCACTACATATTAATTTACATTTTCTAAAATTTTATACATATAATCATACAGTATGTACCTTTTTTGGTCTAGTGTCTTTCACTCAGAATAATTATTTTGCAATTCATCCATATTGTTACCCTCATCAAAAGTTAATTCATTTTTATTGCTGAGTAGTATTTCATTGTATATACATACAACTTGTTTATCAATTTACTTATAAACAGGTTGCTTCCAGTTTTTGGCTACTACACATAAAATGGCTGTGAACATTCAGGTGTAAGTGTTTGCATGGAAGTTTATTTTATATCTCTTGGGAGAGGAATGACTGAGTCATATAACAGGTGTATAATTAACATCTTAAGAAACTGCCACATTGTTTTCCAAAGTGGTTGTCCCATTTTCATTCCCAGTAGCTGTGTGTGAGAGTTGTAATTGCTCCAAATCTTCACCAACACTTGATATGATTAGATGTTTCAGTTTTAGACATTCTAATAAGTATGCTGTGATAGTTCATTGTGGATTTAATTTTCTTCACTCCAATGACTAAAAATATATTTTCATTTGTAACTCTTTGTTAAAGTGTTTAAAATTTTGTCTGCTTTTTAAAAATTCTATTGCTTATTTTCTAATTGTTGAGTTCTTTCTATAGGCTAGATTCTAGTCCTTTGTTACATGTGTAGTTTGCAACTATTTTCTGCAAGTTTGAGGCCTGTCTTTCGATTCTCTTTAACAGTGTCTTTAACAGAGCAGAAGTTCTTAACTTTGATAAAGTCCAATATATCTGCAATGAAAATTCCACAGATGTATGCAGAATACTTACATGCAATTATAGTAGCACATCAAAATGACATAATTTTCCTCTTTTATGTACATAAATTCTTATTCTGGATAATCATCATGATCATCATCATTATCATCAGTTTAAGCAGGCCTTCAGTCTTACAAAAGTGTTATTAGAAGTGGGTAAAAATGACTGGAACAGTGTTTCTACTGGAAACACCCCGTCTACTGACTAACAGCGCCATCTCTGAGAAAAAAATGAGTATAGTGAAACATTATTTCCTATTGGAAGAAAAAGATAACTAATAGCTAATAATAATAAATAAATAAAATAATAGCTACCCCCTATTGAGCACTTACTTACTAGATACCAGGAAAGAATCTGAACACTTTTCATGCATTAAGTCATTAACCTCTCAGAAATTATGTAGTATCTATTATTGTTATCTTCATTCTATAGATATGTAATCTGTGGAACTTGCCCAAGGTCACACACCTACCACATGGTTAAGGGAGGACTCAACCCAAGGTTGACTGACAGGTACTCAAGTGGCATTTGTTAATAGGAAATGGCTAACTGAAGAGAGAGTGCTTTCACTAGACGTGGCTCTACCTGTCATGTCATATATAACTTGATTTAAGTTTGCGTATTGAATATTTAAAAGGTTTTTTTTTGAAGAAATTAGATATTTATTGAGTAGATGCTTATTTAGTAACAACAACACAAATTTCTCAAGAAAAAGATGATCTGAACTTTCCCCAAAACAGAGCAAATCAACTTTCCATTATTCTCAGGTTACATCTGAATCTATAATCTTACACTCACCCTCTCTTTAATAAATGTCAAGATACACAAAATACTTGGAGGAAGATATCTAAATTATCCTAAAACCATAATATTTTCAGGTAAAAAAACAATTTAAGAGTAGTAATCTCTATATATCACAGTACACAAAAATGCCTTCCTGCGGCTTTAGAATCATTACTACTCAAAATATTAACATATTTATTCAAAATGCTTGTGAAAAATAGAACCACCTTCCAGCCAGAAACTGACCTTTTTTACTCACTGTCTTAAAATATGTCTTAGTCTGTACTAACAATATATAAGGCGTTAATCAACTACCCCTATAACGATAGACTAAAAAGATTTTTATCTTAAATGTGTAATTCACAGCAACAGAGCTGGAAAATGTACCAAAATATTTCACTTTAGTCTGCATGTGGAAACCCAGGCTAAAACAAACCAAAAATATACATCTTTCTATTAAGAATACCACAATTCCACATCGCTTATGTAGTTCATATTTCTCCACACTGACAGGGAAAAGAAATATAACAATAACCCATGAACCACCTGCATTTCAGCACAATCATTTTTTTTTTTATAAACTGAAATAATTTCAATTTTGTCTGTTCAAAATTATAATTTCACATAAAGGATTTCTTCTCCCTCCCTGTTTGGTTAATTTAGAGGAAAATTATGCTTTTCTAATCAAGATCTGACATCAACCATTTTAACTGGCAAAATGAAGGATTTAAAATTAACTGTCTAGAACTGTAAATAGAAATAGAGGGTTTACAATTGACTGTAGGGATATAAATGAAGAATAACAAAGAAATATCAGCTCCCCTCAATGATGAGAGAAATCCAACCTACAGCAATTTTTTGTCCTGAATTATCCAGAGAAGTGCAGCACTCTAAAGCTGTTACAGATATGCTTGCAAAATAATTCTTTCAGAGCATAATAATTTGAGAACTACCCCACACACACTGAGCTCTGCAACCGTCTACTGAATTCCAACTGTGAAGCCAACCAATTTAAATCATATCTCCTCTTTTTTTTTTTTTTTTTTTTTGCTGAGTAGATAGCTCCTTCTCATCTCCTAAATGAGCAAAACTCTAATTCATAGTTTTAAACTTGTTTAATAAAGCTTTTAACAAGGAAATTGCCTCAAACTGATAGGCCATGGATATTTGAAAAGCTGATTCTAGGTGGATACTACCTTCTCAGTTACTTGCCGGCGCTGTATTTTGAGAAAATAATTGGTAACACTTTTCTTTCCTCCAAAAAGTGTCAGGATTTTACAGTGACATACCCCGTGTCAGAAGTGGCTTCATCAATAGCTACGTAGAACGTGAAGATGCCACCGGGAAGTCCTGTTTCACACTTCAGAAAACTAATGTTAGCGGATGTGTGGGTGTGGAAAAAAACGCTGTGTATTGTAGCAAATTTTGTAATGGAATATTTAAGGAAAAAAAAAAAAAGGATTCCCAGAATATCATTCTGTAGGCAGTGGGCAACCCAGTGATTCTGTGAAAAATTAACACTTTTGAGGAAGAAGGTTTGTTTTTGTATCTGTTTCAGGCAAAAAATGTCTTCTACTCCTAATGTGAAATACATGCAATGGAGAATAAAAATCATTTTACAGGTGGTAGATAACCTAATGGCAATTCCAGTCTTTCTGTGTCCCACAGGTAGAGCTTTCAGAGGCGATATATAAAGCTACAAATACCATCAATAAATAGAACACTATACTGACTCTAAATAATCATTCTAAGAAAAAGGCAAAGTAAATGGCCTAAAGTAAACGAGAGATGAAATGTTACATTTAAAATTTTCTGCACACATCAGACAAGTGAGTGAAGGAAACAGTAATAACTTAAAATGTATTTTGATTAAAAACAATAAACATGACAGTACTGTCTTTGTTTCTGCGTGGGCCCCACTACAAGCACACACAACAATGATATCTGATGTAAGACTGTCAAGTGAGACACTATCTTAATTATCTTACAAATGCATGTTTTTGGCACATGATTTTGCAGAAAATCTCTTCCTAAACTCTTAGATGGGATATGACTTTATATTACTCCATCCACACTGCAAAAATGAAGTATTCTCCATAAAATATTTCAGTTGTACTTCAACAGGATGGCTCTATCTCTCAAAATATCATCTTACTGAATACTGGCTTTCATTTTCAAAGCAATTTCAAGTTGTAACCATAAATAAAAATTCTTACTTAGAACTTTTCTTTTCTTTCTTTTTTTTTTGTTTTTGAGAGTAGTGTGCTGTAGGGAGAACCACACAGAGAATTCCAAGCCTGTGAGCATAGGGATGCTTCACTGTGGTAAGACGAGGAAGACCCGTAAACTACTGAATAACTGGGAGGTTGAGATTAAAAGTTGCTTTCCAGAATTAAGACTTTCTAAGCTACCTTGGAAAAAGAATCTATCCATAACTTGCTCCTCAAAACCCCTTCACAGGATACCAGGTAGGAAAGAAATTCGCCCTTAAGATACACTTGAAATGTTCTCATGTGGCTCCAAAAAACAATGGTAATAAGACTTCTAGTTTCAGCTCCAATGCAAAGAGCTTTGAAGTCTTCATTCCATTCCCTCCAAAGAAAACAACAAAAACTGAACAAACTAAAAATCAGTACCTTTCTGGGACTTATCAGAGAATTGAAGTCCCAGGATAAGTACCACCCTGAGACCTGGAGAAACAAGTGAACCTGGAGTCATAGTCTAGATCTCCTTACCTGGAGAAGAAGCCACTGGAGCCATAAACTGAGAGGAACAATTGAAAGGTAGTTTTGATGAACTGTTGGAAACTGAGTGTGGCCTTAGATGAAAGTGAGGTACTTTTCAGGGCTGCAGTCTTTTTTTTTTTCTTTTTTAATTTTATTTATTTAAAGATTTATTATTTATTTATTTATTTTTGGCTGCGTGGGTTCTTAGTTGCAGTACTTGGGATCTTCACTGAGGCATGCGAAATCTTCCGTTGTGGCATGTGGTGTCTTCATTGCGGCTCCCAGGCTTCTCTCTAGTTGTGGCGTGCAGTTTTTTTCTCTTCTCTAGTTGTGGTGCACAGGCTCCATGGCACGTGGGCTCTGTAGTTTGTGGCACACGGGCTCTAGACAAGGCGCAAGAGCTCAGTAGTTGTGGCGTGCGGGCTTAGTTGTCCCATGGCATGTGGGATCATAGTTCCCTGACCAGGGATCGAACCCATGTCTCCTGCCTTGTAAAGTGGATTCTTTACCACTGGACCACCAGGAAGTCCCTACTTTTTTTTTTTTTTGGCTGTGTTGGGTCTTTGTTGCTGTGCGCAGGCTTTCTCTACTTGCAGTGAGCTACTGTTCATTGCAGTGTGTGGGCTTCTGTTCATTGCAGTGTGTGGGCTACTGTTCATTGCAGTGTGTGGGCTTCTCATTGCGGTGGCTTCTCTTTTGCGGAGCAAGGGCTCCAGGCGCGGACTCCAGTAGTCGTGTCACGCAGGCTCTGTAGTTGTGGCTCACGGGCTGTAGAGCACAGGTTCAGTAGTTGTGGCGGATCCCCATACCTTCATGGGATTTATGTTCAAGAACCCCATCAGGTTCTCATTGGTGAAGATGCAAGACGTAATCCTTGCTAATTATACCAGTACCCCATAAGCATTCCCTCTAACAAAGGCCTGCAATCCTGGGGAAGACTCTACCACAGTCTTGTCCCAGAGTCTTGAGAGAAGGTCATTCCTCCCACTTTAGCCCCTTCCAGACTTCCTGTCTCACATAAGGAGAGAAGAAAACTGTACAAGAAGAAAATATTATAAAGGTCAGAGGCCAGAGACACAGGTCCACTGAAAGACTGAGATAAACCAGAAAGTTATAGAAGCCTCCTTAACACGTAACACCACACCATCAGGACTCAAATAGAAAAACTGGATTACAGCTGAAAAAGCTACAAGACACAGGCTCTGTTTGAGGAAGAGTACTAAGGATGTTTGATAAGTCACCAGCAATCAAAGATGAAATAATAGATGCTAACATGTTGAGAAAGAGTGTGGTTCCTGACAGACTTAAGCACATTACAAATCCAATATGGCTTGTTTGGAAGTTAACTTATATTTACTTTACTGTTACGGCTATCATGACACTAAGATACCTCTGGTTGATGGGGCCTGAAGAAATTCAGATTGTACCACAAGATTAATGTCATAGGCAAAATACACTACAACAAAACCAACAGCACAGTCAATATTGCAAAGGCCAATCCCCCATGTTTTATTAAAAACTACATCAATTAACACAAATAAAATTTCAAAAACTTTAAAGAATTCAAAGAAAAAAAAATCTGTGTTCAACTTAGTATTGTTGCTGTCCTCTTTAGGGTACCCTATGCATTGCAGGGAGAAGGGTCAGCCAATGTGAGACACCTGGACCAGATTTAGAAAGTGGAAGGAGAAATCATCTCTGGGACCTTGAAGCAGATCTTGCACACAGGCGAGCCTTGAGATTTATATGCTCTGGTGCAGTCAGCAGCTGAGAATGGAAGTACAGGTCTCACCAAGAATGCTGAGGGCCACCATCATTTCAGAGACAGGTCAGGACACTACCCTGCTTTAACAGCTGACAATATCCTGATGAGATTGATGAAACACTGTGGCTTCCATGTGAGTCCTGTGAATCAACCACTTTTAGGAATTTCTTCTTTGAGTGTCTTCACCTTACCCTTCCAACAATGATTAAAGCAAGCCTAAAATGGCCAGTATTAAGTCCTTTCTTCTCTAAAATCCTAGAGTGGCTATTGTTTTCCTGACTGAAATAGGACTTTTCAACTAAATGAACAATATCAATATACATATTCAAATGGTGTAAAGTTTTAAAATAATTCTTCTGGGATATGAGAGAAAATTATGCTAACTGATTTGTGGCTTTTCTTACCTTAGAATCAGAGTAATTAATTTAATATCTCTAGGCCCGTATTTCCTCTCTCAAATGAGGGCACCGGCCAAAAACCTTTCTAGTTCTGTCACTCTCCAAGTCCACAGTATTAAGATTAATTTGGTTAGAGAGATGACAAAGACTAATATCCACATTGTAAGTATTGTTGGTGCAGTGAGTTTAACAGAATGGATAATTTGTTTCGACATAATAAATCACCTTTGCCTTCTGAAGTTAACTTTATTTGTAGTAAAATATAATTATAAAATATATGGACATATTCTTCCTATAACAAATCTTTGTATTTCTCATGTATATGATGAATTCTGATGATTTCACACCTTTACATTGGTAGCAAATATCTAAGATGACCTTTCAAGATAAGACACGATTAATCAAAATTCTATTTTAATCTTGTACTCTGATGCTGCTAAACACTAGAAAGCTTAACGCTCTAATATCTTTGGTTATATTCCAAATATAAGGTCCTATCCAACTGTCTCTTATGTCAGCTTTGAAAAATTACCACAAATTTGGGAGCTTTAAACAATACATATTTATTCTTTTAAACTTCTACATGTCAGAAGTCTGAAATAGGTTTCACTGGGCCGAAATCAATGTGTCAGCAGGTCTGCACTCACTCTGGAAGTTCTAAGGGAGAACCTGTTGTCTCACCTTTACTAGCTTCTAGAGCTGGCAGGGTAGAATCCTACTTCAGGGGTCCACTGTCCTTTCTGTTCTGTCTCTGTTGTCAAATCTCCCTCTGCCTCCCTCCAATAACTTCCCTTGTGATTACATTTAGGACCCACTAGTATAATCCCAGGACAACCTCCCCCTCACAAGATCTTTAAGTTACATCTACAAAATCAGTTTTTTTCAGATAAGAAGCTAGAACATCAATAAAGGCTGTTCATTTCCCCCTCCGCCCCAAAAAATACAAAATCAATTTTGCCATATAAGGTAACACTCATAGATTCTAATGATTTGGACCTCGATATCTTTGGGGGCCACTGTTCATTACAATACATTAATCTTACACTTATAATGCCATACTGCTTAGTACTTCTGTTCCTAAAGTTAAACTCCCCATTCTTCCTAGAGCAAAAATAAATGAAAGTATAACAAACAAAAAGTCAAACTAGATAAAACAACAAAGTTGGAAATAAACGTGTTCAATTAACACAAGCAATAGCAGAAAGGAAGGAAAAAGGAATGCAGAACAGAGGAAATGATTAGAAAATATGTAGAAAAAAAAGATGTATTTTAAACACAATAATTAAATTATATGTAAATAAACTATACACTCCAGTTAAAAAGAAAGATAGAAGTTGTCAAAATGAAAAAAAAAAAAGTAATATACAACTACATGCTTCCAAGTGATATATTTTAAATATAAAGGCATGGAAAGGTTAAACAAAATGATGGAAAAGATATAGCAGGGAAAATCGAAACAACAAGTTGATGTAGCTTCATTAGCATCAGACAAACTAGACTTCAGGACAAGAAGTATTACCCGAGCTAAAGAGGGTCACTTCAAAAAAGATACAATAGTCAGTTGAATATTCCTAAATACATACAAAATAAGAGAGCTTTAAAATTCACGAAAGTAAAATTGACAGTACTAAAGTTAAAATAAGGATAAATCTACAATCGTAGTGGAGCATTTAACCTCCATTTCTCAGTCATTTATAAGGCAAGAGGAAAAAATATGATGTAGAAAATCTGAACAACGAAATTTACTAAATTAATTAATATTTATAGAAGACTACACAGCTATCAGAAATGCCAGGCCATAAAACAAACTAAATAAGTCTCAAAGTCTTAAAATCCTACAGAATATCTATGATCCCAGCAAAATTAAATTAGAAATCAAAAAGATACCTATTTACCCACATATTTGGAAATTAAATAATCTACTCCTAAATAACCTATTAATTAAATAATAAATAACAAAAGAAAATAGAAAGTATTTCCAATCAAATGAGAGTTAAAGCAAAATACATCAAAAATATTAGGGGATGAAACTGAATACATATGCAGAGGGAAATGTATAGTTTTAAATGCTTATGTTATAAAGGAAGGAAGGTTTAAAATCTATGAGCTAAGTTTTCAACTTAAGAAATTATAAGAGCAAATTAAAGAAGCTAGAAGACTATATTAAGGAAAATGTAAGTACAAAATAAATTTAAATTATTTAGAAAAAAGAAAAAAATAACAAAAATCAATGACAGAAGTTAGTTCTTTAAAATGATTAATGGATTCGATACACATGTAGCAAGACTGAACAACAACAAAAAATTCAACATCAGAAATAAAAGAGGAACCATCACTACATATTCCATAAATACTAAATGTGTAATAACAAATATTATGAATAAATTCACGACAATACTTGGGAAATTAGAAGAAATGCACAATTACTTGAAAAGCACAACTTGTAAAAACTAACAGAAGAAGAAATAGAAACACTGAATACGCCTAAATCTTTTTTTAATATGAATTTATCATTAGAAATCTTCCCACAAGAATGATCAAATACTTTTATTAATAAAACCCTTCAACTATTTAAACAAACTGATTGATTAACTAAAGAGAATACTATTTAACTCATTTCATCTGGTTTTAAATAATTACTAAAAAAGAAAATTTTACATCAATATCTTCTAGGGATTTAGATGTAAAACTTCTCAAGAAATATTAGCAAATTGAATCTAATGATACATAAAAAAATTAATATAAAATGACTACAGGTATTATACCTAGGAATGAAATGTTGGTTTAACATTTGAAGATCAACTGATAGAAATCACCATATTACAAAACTAAAGGAAAAAAATGCATCATCTACATAAATGAAGAAGCATTTGCCACTTGCCAAAATTAAATATGTATTCTGAATAAAACCTCTCAACAAGTCAGAAATAGAAGAGGACTTTCAAATCATTAATGGTGAAATATTGAATATTTTTACCCTAAAAAGGGTACAACTGTCACTTCAGCATGTTCCTTGAGGATCTTGCTTGTGTAAAATCACAAAAAAGACAGAGGGTATATAAAGATTTAAAAAGTATGTTTATTTGCAAATGACATGATAGTTCACATTGTATGGAATGAACATTAACAATAATGAAAAAACTAATAGTAAGTGGATATAGCTGGTAACAGAATGTAAGGTCAATAAGATGGATCATCAATTTAGAAGCGAAAACTAAAAATCTCCTAGAATAAAAGCTAGTAGAATACGTTCATAAGCCTGAGACAGTAAAAATTTCTTAGATATGACACAAATTGAACTTATCTACAATGGAAAAATTAATTGGCCATCAGTCACTGTTTGGGTAAGCCCACAAGCTAACCCTAGCCAAAATGAGTAAAAAACAAACGTCGCTGGAGAGCTTCTTTGAAAAGAGGGAAAGACCCAATGATGAGACAGCAGAAGACTCTAAGACTGCCAACAAAAGAAAGCTGCATTTAAAAGAAAATACAAAGAGTCCTACTTAAATTACGGGTTCACTGCAACATGTGATTCACATTCTCCAAGCCCACTTTTTATAACATATGGCATCCAGCCATCCAGCGAAGCCATGAAACCTTCAAAACTGCTTCACCACATGGAGATGAAGCACCCTGAATTAAAAGACAAGACTTTGGAGTTTTTCAAAAGAAAAAAATGTTAACATGAAGAATAGAAGCAATTATTGAAGGCCACTACTTCATCAAATGTGTCTGCATTGAGAGTATCATTCTTAGTGGCTAACCACATTGCTAAAGCTAAGAAACCCTTTACTGTTGGTGAAGAGTTGATCCTGCCTGCTGCTAAGGATATTTGTCGTGAACTTTAAGGAGAGGCTGCTGTTCAAAAGGTAGTACATGTTCCTCTTTCGGCTAGCACCATAACTAGATGAATTGATGAAACAGCAGAGGATATTGAGACACAACTCTTTGAGAGGATTAATGAGTCACCGTGGTACGCAATCCAGGTTGACGAGTCTGCTGATGTTGACAAGGCAACAATGCTTGATTTTGTGTGATATATTTTTCAGAAGGATGTGCACGAGGACATGTTATGTGCACTTTTGTTGCCAACCAACACCACAGCTGCAGAACTGTTCAAGTCTTCGAATGATTACATATCAGGAAAACTGAATTGGTCATTTTGTGTCGGTATATGCATGGACAGAGCAGCTGCCATGACTGGATGGCTTTCTGGTTTCACTACTCAGGTCAAAGAGGTCGCTTCTGAATGTGAGTCTTCGCACTGTGTCATCCATAGAGAAATGCTGACTAGCCAGAAAATGTCATGTGAACTCAACAACGTTTTGCAGGATGAGATTAAACTTATCAACCACATTAAAGTACATGCCCTTAACTCACGTCTGTTTGCACAGCTCTGTGAGGAGATGGGTGCAGAGCACACACATCTTCTCTTACACACAGAAGTGAGATGGCTTTCTAAAGGCAGATCACCGGCCAGAGTTTTTGAGTTACGAGAGCTGCTCCGGAGATTTCTTTTAGAAAAACAGTCACCACTGGCAGAACATTTCAGTGACACAGAATGGGTCGCAAAACGTGCTTACTTGTGTGACATATTCAACCTGCTCAATCTGTCACTTCAGGGGAGAATGACAACTGTGCTCAAATCGGCTGATAAAGTGACTACATTCAAAGCCAAACTGGAATTATGGGGGCAACGAGTGAACACTGGGATTTTTGACATGTTTCAAACATTAGCAGAGATTTTGAAAGAGACTGAGCCAGGGCCTTCTTTCTCCCAGCTGGTGCATGATCACCTATCTCAGCTTTCCAAAGACTTTGAGCATTACTTCCCAACCACAAAAGTCCCCAGAACTGGGATGCAATGGATCCACGACCCATTTATGAATAAGCCAGGTGAATCGACTTTGTCCGTGCTAGAACAGGATTAACTGCTTGAGATCACAAATGATGGTGGCCTTAAAAGTATGTTTGAGACAACTTCAAATATCCATATGTTCCGGATTAAAGTCATGGTGGAATATCCTGATGCTGCCAGAAAAGCACTGAAAAGCCTGCTTCCATTTCCAACATCCTATCTCTGTGAAGCAGGGTTTTCTGCAGTGACGGCGACCAAAACGAGATCACAGAGTAGACTGGACATAAGCAACACACATCGGTGACACTGTCTCCCATCCCCCCCAGATGGGACCATCTAGTTGCAGGAAAAGAAGCTCAGGGCTCCCACTGATTCTGCATTATGGTGAGTTGTATAATTATTTCATTATATATTACAATGTAATAATAAAAATAAAGTGCACAGTAATTGTAATGCACATGAATCATATTGAAACCATTCCCCCACCTCCACCTGTCTGTGGAAAAACTGTCTTCCACGAAACCGGTCCCTGGTGCCAAAAAGCTTGGGGACCGCTGTTTTATAGGAAACTTACAAAGAACTCTTGTTAATAAATATTCAAGGGGGGACTTCCCTGGTGGTCCAGTGGTAAAGAAACTGCCTTACAATGCAGGGGATGCAAGTTCGATCCAAGGTCAGGGAACTAAGATCCCAAATACCGTGGGGCAACTATGCCCATGTGCCACAACTACTGAACTCGTGCACCTCAACTCGAGAGACTGCGTGATGCAAACTACGCAGCCCACGTGCCCTGGAGCCTGGGCAACACAACTAGAGAAGAGAAAACCCACACGACACAACTAGAGAGAAGCCCGCACACCGCAACGAAAAAGATCCCTCATGCCTCAACAAAGATCCTGCGTGCTGCAACTAAGACCCGATGCAGCCAAAAATAAATAAATAATAAATAAACCTTAAAAAAACAAAGTCAACTACTAATATTAAAATACATAAAAATACATAAATAATCAGTATTAAAGGGTAAATTCTGTAGTTGTAAAATGAGTAAACACCTGAGCAGACACTCCACAAAAGATGTGTCATCATTCCATAAAGAAATAAAAAGGTATTTAAGGCATCTACTTATCAGGAAAATGCAAACTAAAACCATAATGAGACAGTATGTCACACTCACTAGGATAGCTGAAATAAAAAGACAACGTTAGGATGTGTAGCAATTGCAACTCCAATATACTACTAGTGGGTGTGTAAAATGATTCAAGTCCTTTAAAATACTGTTTATCAGTTACAAAGTAAAAATACACCTACCTATGACCCAGCAATTCCAGCTACCCCAAAGAAGTGAAAATATGTATACAATTACTGTTCATTTTATCTTTATTCATCTAACAAAAAAACTGGGGGAATAAAACAAAATTTCCTTTAATAATTGAATAAATAAACATTATGATAAATTTATTTTATCAAAAAATAATCAACAATAAAAAGAAATAACTTATTAATTCATAAAACAAATGAATCAACATCAAAACATGATGTTGAATAAAAGAAGTCAAATACAACAATACATACTGTGTATTTTCATTTGTTTGATGATATCATAGATCAGTTAAACTAACCTACAGAGATAAAAATCTGAAGAGTGGTTGTCTTTGTTTTGCAAGGGGCCTTTGACTGGAGAACGTTCATGAAATTTCTGGGATGATCGAAATATTCAGAATCTTGATTTGGGTATTAGTTACATGAAAAATTGAATTTTCAAAACTTACTGAACCTCATATAATTCATATTATTCTATTTAACTTTTATTTCAATCAAAAAGAGTTTGAAGAAGAAAAAAGGAACTGGCAAAAACTGAATACTTACCATATTGACTTAGAAATCTCATTTTTAGGAGTTTCCCATGTGAAGGAAACTTATGTTGACACAAAGTCTATACAAAAGTTTATATCAGCTTTATTTATAATCACTAAAGCCAGGAGACAAACTAAATATCTTTCAACAGATGAAAGTATAAACAAACTTTCATATAAGTGAATGGTACTCAGCAATAAAAGAAAACTAAGCTATTGATTCATGCAACAATAAGTGAAAGAAGCCAGATCCCAAAGGCTACATATTGTATGAGTTCATTTATATGACATTCTGGAATAAGCAAAACAATAAGGATAGAAAATAGATCTATGGTTGTCCAGGTGAGGAGGTAGAGAGAGAGGTTATCTACAAAGTGGCAGCAGGTAGAAGGATCTGGAGATGATAGAATTGTTTTGTATAGTACTGTGTGGTGGATTCATGACTATGTACTTATCAAAACCCATCTGTACCCCCAGAGTGAACTTTCCTACTTGCACGTTTAAAAACAATAACAACAACAACATGACGTCAGGGGGTCTCAGAGTGGAATGCAAGCTATATAGGAATGAATTTAATTATAATACAAATAAATGATATAACCATATTGGAGGGAGTGAGTAAAGGAACTGACGTACGTACTTTGGAAAAGAGTGTTTTGACTGGACAGTGCAAAGAGAAAGACAAAGAGAACTGTACCAAAACACTGTACACTAGTTAGTAAATTTCTTCCAGGTAGGGATTTGGATTAGCAATTCTGAAACTACATGTATATTAGGGTTGCATAAATAAGCTCATTATAGATAATAAGCACAAGTTTTCTTACTGTTGGAGAAAGAAGTTTCAAAGAAGGAAAGGAGAGTGAAGAATGAACCTTGTGGCGCTGTACTGTAGTGAGATAGCAGGATGAACTCACATTTTGCTTTGGTGTGTATATGCATTTGTGTGTATTACATATTATTCATATGCATGTGATACATATTTTATATACACACACACACACACACAAATACACAAAGACTGGTGCATAAATAAATGTGGAAATCTATGTACACATGGATTAGTACACATACATACATTTCCTAGCTCTATCTACTGAGTAGGCCCAGAAGTGATGACACCCCAATAATAATGAGTATACCTAGCACCAAGATCATAGTTTTTAAGTACCACTCTCCAATAGCAAGAACAAAGGATCCTTGGGAAAACAGTTGACATTTCTTCCAAGGCTGGGGAAGGTAAACTACAAGATGAGTCTGGAACAACTTGTGGGACATGCGAAAGAACAACAACAATCACAAAAAGATGGGGGTAAGTCAAAAGGAGCACACAAGACAGTCAGAAAGCGCTCCCAGGTGTGAAGCTTAAACAATTTGAAGAAAAATATAAATAAAGATAGAAATGGTTTTGAACTAAAGGATAAAATAAATATCCATGAGTCCATAATGATATAAATAATTAATTGAATAAATAAATACATTTATTCAATTTAGAAATGTGGAATGAATGAGGAGATAGAAAATCACTATTAGAACACCACAGTCAGATCCACTGAGGAATGTTAAAATTAGTGACTAAAAGTTTCAGGCAAAGCAGAATATTTGCATGGTTTCAATGTAGCTCCTCACAATATTTGTGAATTACAAATGAGGAGGGGATTCCCAGTGTAGAAACCTGGCAGATACCTCCTCATTCACGTGCTCAAGCTTAACATAATGGGTAGAAAGCTACAATAATATCCTGTTCCCCTCGATATGATGCGATGTAAAAGAATTCACCTCTGCGATATCCTTCCCTAAAATTCACAACCTCAGTTGAATGAGAAAATTTTAAAATAACCAAAGTTGCAGGACATTCTACAAAATTCTACAAAATTCCTTAATAGTAATCTTCAATTTCCAAGTCATGAAGGACAAGAAAAGACTGAGAAACCATCACAGATTGGAAGTATCTGAGCCAAGAAAACTGAACATAACGTAGGCTCTGACTGAATCATGCAAAAGAAAAAAATATATATTAGTGGAAAAACTGGTAAAATCCAGATAAAGTCTGTAGTTTAGTTAATAATATACCAATGCTAATCTTAGTTTTGACAAATGTGCCCTGGTTATACAAAATGTCATTATTAGGAGAAACTGAATGAAAAGTATACAGAAATTCTCTATACTATCTTTGGTACTCTTTTGTGAATCTAAAATTATTTCAAAATTATAATTTAAAAGAATTAAAATTTTTGAGCCTTTGTATATGTTTCTAAAATGTGAAAAGACTATGGGGATTATCTGTTCTTCAAAAAATTTTGTGAGTTATCTTGCGAGGTGAGCTGCAGATGACACATATGTTAGAAATAACATTTTAATTAAAAATTCAACTTTCTATAGAATAAAAAATGGATATGAAAGATTGACACCCCACTATTAACCTACATTCTCACTTCCCATTCATTTTTAGACCTCTTTAAATGTTTTTACAGCTTTATTGCGATATAATTGATATATAATAAACAGCACATAATTAAAATGCACTGCTTGGTAAGATTTGATACATGTATAAACATATGGAATCATCATCATAATCAAGAAAATAAACACATGCATCATCTCCAAACATTTCTTCATATCTCTTGGTACTGTTTTGCTCATACTCTCCCCTCTGCCTATAACATTCAAATCCTCGTTTTGACTGGCTGGATCCCAGACCTTGAGGCCTTAGCTTATAGTTCCCTCATTCAAAATGCCATCCTTAATTAGTCTCACACCACAACCTGATTTATGCAAACCCCACATTCACTTAACTTACTACATGAAATCAGAACTTCGTGTCTGTGGCAATTCTCCCCAGAGTAGAAGGTGATCTTGAAGGTGGAAGAAATTTTGTTTCACCACTATATGCACAGACAAGCTGCTAGATAGACATTCGTCACATTACATTATCCCTCATTTTTGTACACTTTGCAGAAACACATACTATGCTTCTGTTAAAATATTTTATTTCAGAAAATATTATTGGATGAATAAAACCACCATGCTTGTTACGATTCAAGAGGTTCATGAAATAACATGATTGTCATTTTTAATTAAAAGCCAATGGTGTGTGTATTTAATTATTTTGGTTAATCAAAACATTCTTAAAACGTTCTTAAAAATGTGAGTGTTATGAGTTCAGTGCCTCTACTATTCCAAAACTTCCATTATTTAATAAAATTACTGACTTCCAAATATAGTTTATTTTGTTACCTATGACTGCTTTATTGTATAATTATATGTTCTCCATCAGTGATTAAGAACTTTACATATGAATTTATATGAGATTAGATATTATATTTTGGTACATCGCATGATCATAATTATCATAAATGGACAGTTATAGCTATTAAATTTATCATTTGGTAATGAACATATCTTAGGCACTCTGCTGAGTACTTTGTATGTATTATCACAACTAATTTTTACCAAAAACTTATTAGGTTTTATTACTCCCTTTTATTGATAAGCTGAGAGTCAGAAAAGAAATTCAAGAGGAGTAGAAATGATTACATGGTAAAAATGTCTTTTAAACTATGTGATAAATTAAGTCATTTTAACTCCTACCCACCTCACCAAGTAAGCATTTCCAGTTAGCGCAACATCTACTAGGCACAGGAGTCCAAACTATTTGAGTTATCTCATATAATAAAATAGTTCTAAAACAATAACTTACATTTTTGTAGCCCTTTACAATTTCCAATATGCTTTGACAAACATTACCACCTCACAACCCTGAAGTAGTTAAGGCAGATTTATGTCTCTGTTGTGCAGTTAAGGAAACAGAAGCTCAGTGACTTGAAATGATTAGTCAAGGTCACAGGACAACCCATTCCTTCTGACTCTGGGACAGTGAATATCCTCTGTCTGGTCTTCCTGTTTCTTTAGAAAACAGTGTTTATTCTCACCTCATTTACACTTACATTTCCCGCTATGAGAAATTCTTTTATTCCATATATTTTAATGGCACACTTTCTTCATTGTAATCAGGTCTTCATGACTCCCCTTCCAAAATATTTACTCATATTTTTTCACCCCCTAAAATCTTACTATTTATAGATGTTTTCTTCATAGAAGTTTTTGTCTATAGATTATAATTCAGAATATGACTGAAGCCTAGATCCTAAAACCATACCTATGAAAATTTATCTGTTTATGAAAAATTGGTAATTATAGTAACTAAATGATTTTTCTTCTGATTTATGGACTATTACATGTAGGTATAGTTTAAATCAAAGGAACAATTTTAAAATGCCCTGAATGTTATTATGGTACCTTTCAATTATCCATATCAAGACTTTGTGATTATATATTAAAATAAACTAGTGGCTCGTACACTAATTGATTAATGATATCAGTGTGATGGTAAAATACTGGCTGTTACCATCATTAAGAAATGTAGGTACATTTAATACTGTTTTTTAAACCAAAAAATAAATAGTACTTAGTTTTACTTTTTACTATTAAATAGTTTAACACCTATTAAAATTTGTATTTCCTAAAATCCCCTATGTATGTAATTTTTAAAATGTGTTGGAATGTCAATATGTCAATCTTGAAAAGTTAAATTGTTATACTAATATAAAACATTAGCATAAATCTAGTATGTTATTAATTTTGTCTATATTAATTACTTGACGGACTTTGAGCTATACATTCTTTATAGCAATGACTAAGTGACAGTCAAATATTAGCTATTTTTCTTCAGAATTATGTGCCTCAATAAATCTTTACTAATTCTGATGAGACATTTCTTTAGATATATTATGTTATGTCATTTTTAAATTAAAAACTTCATTAGAATGTCCTAGTATTTTGACTAAAAGTAAATTATATACAGCCTATTGAAAAATCACTACACTGTTCTGCTATATCAATTGTTTGTAACAAATTAATACAACCATTAAATCTTATAATACAAAGTGAATTTTGGTTTGGCTGAAAAAATATTTAAGAGTTTCATTTGATATACTTTTTAATAATTCTTAATTGTATAACATGTTATAGTTGTAAAAGGCAAATCCAACAGAGCAAAAGAAGTCTGTTGTATAATTTCTAATTAGAAGTAAAAGATTATTTTCATCATGATTTTTAGTTCTTTGAAAAAATGTAGCTTGTAATACTTCTGATAACACAATAGATGTACAAAGTACTTTTATAATTTCCATGTTACAGTTATTAATATTTTTAACTTATTTACCTGTATGTCTAAATGGCAAAGTTTTAATATGAAAACTAATTCACAGTCTACAAGTTTCATATCAAGAATGTTTTCTTTGGAAGAGAACAGATGTAATAAAATTTAATTAGTTATAAATGTGAAGAAAATAAGTGCTAATTTTATTCATTTTTTACTTCCTTTGACCTAGCACTTAAACAATGTGGACTTATATTTCATTATTTGCACACAGAGGGTGACTCTAGGTTCAGGTTTTCCGAGGATAGTTACAGTTTATAATTGAATCTTTGGTCTGACTGTTTTCTGTACTCCCACTCACTTTCAAAACTGTCCAAATTCTATGGTCATTCCATACTCAGTGAAAACTATGCTGTTGCAGGAAATGTTAATTGATATAAATGACATCAATTTTCTTAATAATGATAAAAATTAAGTTATTTGTTTACTTATAGATTTCATCTGTTATTATTCACTAAATTAAATATTGTGGAACACATATACACAATCATAATTAATGTGAGTATTGTACGTAGTACAATGTGAGTATAGTCAAGACTGTATCTGTGCAGACTTGAGTTATTTAGACATATAATAAATTTTAATTTACACATTTTCTTTTTCTATTTTTAATTATGTTACATATATATAGCAGAATTTACCATCTTAGCCACTTTTAAATATACGGTTCAGTAATGTTAAGTATATTCACATTGTTGTGCTTAATTTACATTTAAATAATACATTAGTAATGAATCATCAACACACTCTGAAAATATAACTGAACAAAACCTAAGCAAAATTACAAAATAGGTAAAGGGTGGTCCTTGGGTGTTACAGACAAAACACAATCTACCAAGACAACGAAATCCAACATGCCTGGCACTGTGCCTGGAATCTGTTCAGGTAGTAATAATCTATGAATCAGTACTTGGATCAGAATGGTTAAGTAATTTGGCTGTAGTCATACAATGAATAAAATGAAAGTTTGACCTAGTTTGCTCTGACTATAAATACCTGATATTTTTATCAAATTTTTCTGTTAAAGATCTGGGCGACAAAAGACAATTCCATCTATAGCTAAGTCTCTGTAAACAAATGCTTCAGAATTGATTGCTTTTTTATTTTGCATAATAACTAAAGGTGCTATTTTTAAAGTCCATGATACAGAGCCAAACTCTGTTTGAATTCACATTCTCTATTTGAAACAACTGGCTGTGTGGATTTAGGGAAGCCCCTGAAACTCTTAGAGCCTCAGTTTCCTCATCTGAATAGTCACTCTTCACTTGGAAATGGAGATAACAATAATACCTACCAAAAACTTATTATGGGGCTCAAGCCACTTTTTATGATGTAGTTCTTTGCAGTTCAAAGCAGATCTTTAGAATCAGAATAGCTACGTTCAAAATTGAGTTCAAATGCTTTTAAGCTCATTAATTCTAGCATAATGCTCAACTTAGTGCTTTAGGGTCTTCACTTGTAAAAATGGAAATAATTATAACACCTATGTTATATGGTTATTGTGAGGATTAAGTGAATTACATACAAGGTATTTAGAACAATGTCTGGCACATAATTAGTGCTCAAAATGCAATAGCCATTATTGTGATAACTTTCTGTTATTTTTTGAGTTACAGTAATGTCAGCTGCAATTAAAAAATTCACAGTGTTCACTCATTTTTCTCCCCAGTTCAGTAAGCATTTTATGACCATTACTTTGAACTCTTTATCAGGTAAATTACTTATCTCCATTTCATTAAGGTATTTTCCTGAGGCTTTATCTTGTTCTTTCATTTGGAACATATTTCTCTGTTTTTCATTTTGCTTGACTTTCTGTGTTGGTTTCTATATAGTAGATGAAAGAACCACCTCTCTCAGTCTTAAAGGAATGGCCTCAGGTAGCAGATGAACCTTTTCCTTCAGCCTTGCCTCAGCTCTTGGTCAGCTTGCAAACCTATCCAAGCAGATTATATTTTTATCTCCCAGTTGTTGAGGATGTGCCAAGACCTGCTAGTGTCCCAAAGGGGAGAATCTCAGCACCCAGATTCAGGATGACTGGAAGCCAGACCTCAGGAAGTATGTAGTCCTGAGGGGCTGCAAGAGTAAGCCCTACTGGCCACCAGAGCCAGGTGATCGTGAGGTGTTCCCTGAATGGCAATCACAAAAATCAGGGCTCCAGGCAAGTGTATAAGCTCCTTTCTGGGAGATACCAGTGAGCCAAGCAAGGCACAAGGGAAGCACCAAGATGGTGTCCATGGCATACGATCCTTAAGAGGAACTCCATAGGCCACCAAATGTGTGCCAAACCTGAAGCCTGCCCCTCAGGCTGACACTCCAGGACAAGCAAAGAGGGCTTCTTCACAGAAAGACTGGGGCTGTGCCTCAGTCTGCTGCCTGTGCAGTGCCCTAAAGGGGGTAGCCTGCCAGGAAGTGTCTCTCCAATTGGCATAGTCCCATGGTACCCAGGAATGCAAGGCTCCCTGGCCACCAGAGGCAGGTAACAAAGGGGTGTCTTTTGGGCGTCAACCCTCCAAAACAGGCACCAGACCATTTAAATCTCTCCTCCAGGAGACACTGGCTCTCTGGAGTGTGGCAGATATGAGTGGGAGAATAACACCTGCCCTCCAAGGTGTCTGGGAAGTCAGCCCTTAGACGCATGCTTAATTAGCAATCTGCCCCTCAGGTCACAGTCATGATGATTAGCTAACAGGCCTCCTTCACAGAAAGGCCAAGCTCCGTGTCTGTTGCATCCTTCTGTGCGCTAAGGGTGGGAGCTGTTTAAGAACTCTTTCTCTATTAATAATAGTCCTGTGGGACCCACAGCATAGGCCCCACTTTCCACCAGAGCCAGGTGATGTAGAAGTGTCCCCAGCAGCAGTCACAAAAATCAGGGACCATACAGGGGTATGAATTCCTTTCTAGGTGACTGAAACTAATTACATGAAGAAATTTCGGAAAATTCAAAAATATATGCTGATTAAACAACATGTAACTGAACAACCAATGGATCAAAGAAGGGATCAAAAAAGAAGTTAAAAAAATACCTAGAGATAAATGAAAATGTAACACACCAAAATTTACAGGATGCAACAAAAGTAGTTCTAAGAGGGGAACTGTTAGCAATAGGTACCTACACCTCAAGAAACCAGAAAAGTCTCAACCAACTTAACTTTACACCTCAAAGAGCGAAAAAGAAGAATAAACAAAGCCCAAAGTTATTGGAAGAAAGGAAATAACAAAGATTGGAGCAGAAATAAATGAAATGGAAAATGAAAAGACAATAGAGAAGATTAATGAAACTAAGAGCTAGTTCTTGGAAAAGATAAAATTCACTAACCTTTAGCTAGACTAACCAAGAAAGAAAGAAACAGGACTTAAATAAATGAAATCAAATGAAAGAAAAGATATTACAACTGATACCACAGAAATACAATAAATGAAATCAAATGAAAGAAAAGATATTACAACTGATACCACAGAAATACAAAGGACCATAAGAGACATGAGCAATTATATACCAACAAATTGCATGACCTGGAAGAAATGGACAAATTCCTAGAAACATACAACCTACGAAGACTGAATCATGACTAAGTAGAAAATCTGAACAGATAGATTACTAAGAAGGAGATTGAATCAGTAATCCAAAACCTCTCAACAAACAAAAGTCCAGGACCAGATAGCTTCACTGGTGAATTTTACCAAACATTTGAAAAAGAATTAATACCAATTCTTCTCAAACTCTTCCAAAAAAAAAAAGTAGAGGGAGGAACTTTTCCAAACACATTTAAAGAGACCAGAATTAACCTGATACCAAAACCAAATGAGGATGCCACAATAAAAGAAAATTACAGTCCGATATTCATATTGAACATAGATATGAATAACCTCAACAAAATATTAGCAAGTCAGATTCAATAATACACTGAGAAGATCATATACTATGATCTATTGGGATTTATTCCAGGGACACAAGGATGGTTCAACATCTGAAAATCAGTCAATGTGATACACCACATTAACAAAATGAAGGATAAAAATACTATGATCATCTCAATAGATATAGAAAAAAGCATTTGACAAAATTCAACCTCCATTTATGATAAAAATGCTCAATAAAGTAGGTATAGAGGGAATGTACCTCAACGTACTAAAAGCCATTTATGACAAGCCCACAGCTAATGTAACACTCAACAATGAAAAGCTGAAAGCTTTTCCTCTAAGATCAGGAATAAGACAAAGGATGTCCACTTACTGCCACTGTTATGCAACATAGTATTGGAAGTACTAGCCAGCACAATTATGCAAGAAAATGAAATAAAAGGCATCCATAATAGAAAGGAAGAAGAAAAACTGTCACTATTTAGAGATAACATGATATCATGATATCATATATAAAAAACCCTAAAGACTCCATCAAAAAACTGTTAGAACTAATAAATGAATTCAGCAGGGTGGAATGCAACAAAAATCTGTTGCATTTCTTCACTAATAATGAACCAGCAGAAAAAGAAATTAAGAAAACAATCTCATTTACATTTGCAACAAAAAAAAATTTAGGAATAAATTTAACCACAGAGGTGAAAGGCCTATTGACAACTACAAGACATTAATGAAAGACATTAAAGATACAAATAAATGTAAAGATATTTCATGCTTATGGTTGGAAGAATTAATATTGTTACAAGTCTATACTACCCAAAACAATCTACAGAATCAGTACAGCCCCAATCAAAATCCCAAAGGCATTTTTCACAGAAATAGAACAAACAATCTTAAAATTTGTATGGAATCACAAAAGACCCCAAATAGCCAAGCAATCTTTAGAAAGAACAAAGCTGGTAGTTTCATGTTCCTTGATTTCAAGCTATATTACAAAGCTACAGTAATTAATATTGTATGCTACAACAAAGAAGCCAAAAATATACAATTGGGAAAAGACAGCCTCTTAAATAAATGGTATTGGGAAAACTGGACAGCCGCAGGCAAAAGAATAAAATTGTACCAGTACCTTATACCATAGACAAAAATTAACTCAAAATGTATTAAAGACTTGAACATAAGACCTGAAACCATAAAACTCCTAGAAGAAAATATAGGCAGTAGGCTCCTTGACATAGGTCTTGGTGATAACTTTTAAAATCTGACACCAAAAACAAAAGCAACAAAAGAAGAAATAAACAAATGGAACTGTGTCAAACTAAAAAGCTTCTGCACAACAAAGGAATCCATCAACAAAATAAAAAGGCAACTTACTGAATGGGAGAAAATATTTTCAAAACTTATATCTAATAAGAAACTAATATTCAAAGTATATTAAGAAAACTCATAAAACTCAATAGCAAAAAATAAAAAATCCAATTTAAAAATGGGCAGAAGACCTGAATAGACATTTTCCCAAAGAAGAGATAAAGATGCTCTACATTATTAATCATTAGGGAAATATAAATCAAAACCACAATGAGATATTATCTCATCCCTGCTACAATGGCTAATATCAAAAAGATTAGAAATAACACATGTTGGCAAGGATATAGAGAATAAGGGACCCTTGTGCACTGTTGGTGGGAATGTGAATTGAGCAGCAACCAAGGAAAACAGTATGGAAGTTCCTCCAAAAAATTAAAATAAAATAACTGTATGATCCAGCAATCCTAATCCTGGGCATAATGTGGAGAAAACTCTGATTTGAAAAGATACATGCACCCCAATGTTCATAGCAGCACTATTTACAATAACCAAGACATGGAAGCAACCTAAGTGTCCATCAACAGATGAATGGATAAAGATGTGGTATATATACACAATGGAATATTACTCAGCCATAAAAAAGAATGAAATAATGCCATTTATAGCAACATGGACGAACCTAGAGATTATCATACTAAGTGAAGTAAGTCAGAAAGAGAAAGGCAAATACCATATGATATCACTTATACGTGGAATCTAAAATATGACACAAATGAATTTATTTACAAAACAGAAACAGACTCACAGATGTAGAGAACAAACTTATGGTTACCAAAGGGGATAGCAGGAAGAGATAAATTAGGAGTTTGGGATTAACTACCATATATAAAATAGATAACCAATTGTATAGCACAGGGAACTATATTCAATATCTTATAATAACCTATAATGGAAAAGAATCTGAAAAAATATATATGCACACCTGAAACTTATATAACATTGTAAATTAACTATACTTCAATTTAAAAATGGTTAAAATATTTTATTCAAATAAATGGGTATTATAAACATTAATTCCATGAAATATACCTGTTAGTAGGTGATGCTGAAAAGTAAAGGAAATAAAAGTATAATTTCCTTAAGCATTAAAAAAAAAAATCCAGACAAACAAGTCTAATCTAACTTGGGAGCTAATCCAGGCTAGACTAATTATAGTCGTGCTACAGGAGCTAAAAGTCTTAACCAGTTAGGTATTGGTACTGAAATGGAAAGATCATATAAACTCAGGTTATATGCAGAAAGTGCAGTACCTGAGAAATCTATTTCCATGGAGAAAGAAGACTGTCCCTTCCATTCCGTCATTACAGCAGAAAATATACAGGAAGAAACAGGAAGAACTGGAAGAGAGAGGGATGGAAAAAGCAGCCTCCCCTGATTACATGTTCCCAGATCTACAGCTCACATGCTGGTTCTTCATTTCCTGTCTTCCAAGACTGGAGGACCTCTGAACGCTGAAGCACTGACATTGCTAATACTCTGCCCCTCTTGGAGGAGTTCAGTGAGTCTCCAGTCTCTGTAACCAAAAGAATCTTGACTGGAACAAAAAACACTGAGCTCAAAGAACCTAATCTGTTGTAAAGTTTTTGTACTTTCTCATGCCCTTAAAAACAAAACAAAACAAAACAAAAAGCAAAAACAAGCTTCGTAAAACAATTGCTAAGTGCTGAACACTTATTTCATGCTGTATGTCACACTTTGTATTATACCAAAACTATTTAAAGTGCTATCAAGTGATCTCTGAGAACACTTTTCTTGTAGAACTGTGAATGAATTCAACTGCACATGTGTTAAACATATTTTGTAATGATTCATGATATTGACACATAAATTTGTATTTCTGTTATTATTAAGTGCATAACACATATGAGGCCCCAAATTTATGATCTTTAACTCTGAAAGAAGAATATTTAATTCAAGGAAAGAAGTTTGCTTTGGTCTTACTAGTAATCAAAATGTTTTTGATTTATGGAGTAAATTATATTTCTTCCTGTCAAACTTCAACAAAATAGCCCCTGTTGTTAGCAATACTTCATTATAATTTTTTAAAAATAACTGGGAGATCAAAAAGGGCAATGGGGTTGAGGGTAAAAATGATCAATATTCTACTAGTTAATCTGAATGATTAAATTAAAAGTTTAAAGCCTAATACGTAGAGCAAAAACTTGTGTGAAATGGCTCTTCGTATTTTATGCTCTATGAGATGATATCTTAATACTAAGTTAAAATATTAGCTTAGATTAAATGTTCATGGTATAGTTTATTAATTATAGTGATCAACTTTAAAGCAATAAAATACCTTCTTAAAGAATAAAAAATATCTAACTGGATTTTGTATCTATAATAGAGCAATTTAGAGAAACAAATTTTACTGGTTTTTAGATTTTATTTTACAAAAGACTGTCATATATATACATATATATATGTATACACACACACACATATATATATAGTTTTCTCTAGTGAGGTAGCAAGGTAAGCTCTAAGACATCCAAAGGGAAATCGAGGCATAAAAAGATTAAGTAATGTTCTAAGGTCATAATATGAGGCAGTGCATTGCCTAGAACCAATGATCTTACCGTCCACCTAAAGCTTCATCTACTACACCAGGTTCTACAAAGCCCAAAGACTGTTTAATTCTATTCTAATGGTAAGGAGAAAATTGAAGAGTGGAAGCACTTTCTTGAAAATCTGATTCTGTGTGTGTACAGGTTTCAAGTGCAGTCAAATACAAGCATTTTGTATAGAAAGAGCAGATATTTGATGGTGTTTCATAAAAAGAGAAGACAATTTGCAAATTCTACATATTTTGATTGAAAAGCTGTTGAACTGTTGTTTTGGTAAAGGCCTTCTCTAGAAACCATACTTGCTTTGGGCCCCAAGTCCAGTTTCTGTATCAGAGAATATATAAGAAACACATACTACGGTGAGATAGTGTATTGAGAACTACAGGAAATGACTAAGTCAGGACACTAAAGGGATACAATTTCTTTGGATGAGACATCAGGAGAGACAAGCATGAACTTGGCATCTCCAGTACTTAAAAAAAATTCTAGTGTAGAGTCGGTACTCAATAAATACATATTTTAAACAACGAAAGGACAAAGCTTTTAAGAATAGCCAGGTATACACTACCAAAAGTAAAACAGATAACTAGTAGTAAGCAGCCACAAAGCACAGGGAGATCAGCTCGGTGCTTTGTGACCACCTAGAGGGGTGGGATAGGGAGGGTGGGAGGGAGACGCAAGAGGGAGGAGATATGGGGATATAGGTATATGTATAGCTGATTCACTTTGTTATACAGCAGAAACTAACACACCATTGTAAAGCAATTATACTCCAATAAAGATGTTTAAAAAAAAAGAAAAAAGAATAGCCTGGTTAAAAAAATTGTGTTGGAAAAAGATTTTTAATTGAAATGGAGAATAAAAAGTAGTAAAATTCATCTCAATAGATTCCTTGTTCCCATATAAGATTTATAGGAACCACTTCCTGGAACATTTTGTTTATTTTTGTTTCTTTCTATCTTCATAGATTAATCAGTATATATCCACATTCTATTGAGAAAATCAAGTGCTTTTAAAATTCTTCATTAGTTAGTGAGATGTATTACTCGATTTTATTTATAAACTTAAAATTCTATGCTATCTAAATAGACCACCTTAACATTTGTGAATTATGTATTATTATCTTACTTATAATAATGAATAAGAATTTTTCAGTGATTTAGTATAGACAGTATTTTCCAAGGAAAAAAGGACAATAGAGTGGATTGCTTATAATCTGCCTTCATCATCTCCATCACTCACAAATGCATATGCTATGGGCCTATTTACACATGATGTTTTGCCAGGTGCTTCTTCAAATACCGTATTCAGTGAATAAATCAGCAGCTAGATGACAGCAGTCTTCCCCAAAACAATCAAACTTAATATTGAAATATACAGTTATGCGAGAAAAAATGCTTGCCTTAAAAATTCAGGACACTATGGGAAGTCAATGTTGATATTCAAGATTAAGTTCCATATAAAAGCATGTCCTACTTTTTGAGAGTGATATTTATCTTACTCTCCTAAAATGCTTTTGCATTCACTAGAAACAAATTAGAGCAGAAATGTAACCGTTTTTTAAAAATATTCCATTCACTGAACTTTTATTTATACAGAGCTTTGAATTTGGCAAGAGTTCAATACAAATCTTTCAAGTAGCATGTCCTTTTGTAGAGCTCTAGGATTTACTTCTAATTTTTCCTCAAACAAGTCCCGTCCTTTGCTCTCTCAGTTTTCTATTTCAGTATGTCAAATAGCAAATCTCAAAATAGAAAGGAAATAGCATGGATTTTTCATGACACTAAATACCAGCCCCAATTCTATTTTCCCTAATCTTAAGTGGAAAACAAGTGTCTGGGTGGACAATATTTTTTCCCTGTCCTCTAGTATAATAGTTTTGTCTAGTCAGCCATAAATCAGTCCCAGACTTAGACTTTTAAAAAATTTTCTTACCCAGGTTCCATTCTACTCTTATTTTGTAGCTTCATTATTTTTTCCTGAGAACTGCACAAAACTAGAGATTATACAATTGAAAAATAAGCCCTATCAATTCTGTTTATTAATAAAAAATTTACTCTACAAATATCAGTTATTCAAAATTATGACACAGATTTTCTAGACAGGTGTCAAACTGATATAGTTTGTCACCAAGGGTATTCAAATGCAATTACCTTCTACATCAAGACTACTTTCTTATCTTCGTGATTTTCCAGTTATTCACTGACTACAAAATTTGAAAGCTGACATTCCTGCATTTCTAGTTTCCAGGATTACCAGCCCACATGTAAGTCAAATAGGGTGGCTCTCTCACTCGACCCTTATATATATAAGGATTTTAAAATGTCCTTTCTTGTGGTAAGTATAGTGAGTGTGACAGACATTGTTTATCCTCAACCAGCAAAATTTGTTTCTCCTCTTTCTTCCTTACCAGGATATTACTCCTCAGCACTTTTCCAGCTGGAGTTTTGTACAGAGAGATGAAACAGGAAGAGGAATGACTTTCTTTCTGATAAAAAAAAAAAAAAGTGAGAGGTGTGAGAAGACCTTCCTCACTGTTTGCTCTGAATGTTCATTCAGTGAAGAGTAACTTGATGGTTGGAGTTGCTGCATCATCTTGTGACCACTTGGGATGTGAAGACAGCTAAAATTTGAAATATACATATAAAGCATATACAAAACACACCCTAAAATACATGTTCATAAGCTGATGAGTTTTCAAATAAAATATGAGGATAATTAAAGCAAATGCTAAATTTGTCTCTCTTTCCCCTATAATTAGTTACGTGTGAACTCTGCATAAATTATTATTTCCACAGATCCAGGTAAGAGAATTGTTTGAACCAAATTATAAAATTAGTACTAAGACTCCATTGCCTTTTGTATTATACAGATATAAATGTAAAATCATGTTTTCCACAACCTAAGTAATACTTTACTTACTTTATGAATTTTTTGGATGTGGTTTTCTTTCTGTGCTATAGTTATAAACATATCTATGTTCCTAGAATAAAATGTTTTCTCAAAAAGACTGTGCTAGAATTAACTACTTTGACAGTAACTATATGGCATCTTATGATAAGAAATGAATTAAGGGTTGGCTACAAGTGTGACATTAATTTCATTAATTTTATATCACAATATTAATTTCATATCAATATTCTGAAATAGTCCCTTGCTTTCTATGCATTTCTGACTACATTCTAATAATTGGATAACTTCAGGTATACAAAACTTATTCTCTGCTACTGCTACCCATGCCTTCTAAAAGCTCAGAATCTAAAACAAATCTAAAAAAATATTGAAACATTTTAAGATATAATTTAAATTAAATAATTAACCAAAATGAATAGACTGTATACCTTCCAAAATCTTTAAATTGCAAAATTGTGATTATACAATTATTTATATTAAACAGTTATTTCCAAATATTCTTCACTACTGAAGAACACTGAAAAGAAGAAACTCACCACCAAGTTTACTGTTATTATTATTTTAGGAAATAGTTACAGTGTAAACATTTAACATATTCCTTTCCATTCTCCCTTTTCCTAATGATCATTTTCAACTTACAGGAAAGTTGCCATTGGACTAGGGTTAACCTGTTTAAGTATACTAAGCTACACCATATGGGTTTTAAAAGGAAACTCAATTCACTGTGTTGAGAGATCAGTCTGATCTCTGATCTCACTAAGACATTTGGACAGATGATTATGGCTGTTCAGTCAATGCAAGAGTCGATCACTGCCAAGACTTCCTCTCTCCAGTCATGGATTAGTGACCTTTGGGCAACTGCCTATGCAAGAACGAAAAGATGCATGTGTCTGTCTGAAATTCTCTGTAGTCATTCTAACTGACTGCAGTGATATCTACTGGTGACAGCAGAGAAAGCTGACAGCTGCAGGCCCTGTTGTTGCAGCCAAAAAGCCACTCTTGTGGAGATCTTAGATGAGTATATTAAGTCCTTTTACTAGCTCAGCTGGTGAGGGTACTTTAGCTCACTTGGCATGAACACTGGCCTGAGAATAGTAAATCAGCTCTTAAAAGTATCTTCTTGTCATCTGAATTGTAAATGTTCAGTGAGCTAATACTAAACCCCTTTTGTAAATAGAACTGACCCTTCAGTGCTATAGTGTCATCCAGAAACATTTTTTCTCATTTTGCTAACTTTTCTTTTCCTTTGCTTAACCCCACTTGCCCTTCTATGCACAGTAAGCGGAAATCTTAGAATAGCTCAAGATTAGATATCATAAAAAGAAGACCACAGGTGAACAATCCAATACTTTAGTGTGCTGGACTTCCAACAGTAAAATACAGGCAGGAGCTCAACTTTAAATTGTTTGTAGAGAAGAGTAGGGAAAAGAATATCCGCTGTCAGAAAATGTAGACCAAATGAAACATACTGTTAGGTAACCCACAAAGTGCCACTTTTTTAAAGTAACATATACTGTCAAACTTTGCCCCAAATTATCTGAAGCTGTTGGTGATGCTCTAGTTTAGATGGCTTAAGCAAATAATAGAAGTTCATCACTTTCAATATACAGTAAGTCCCCTACATAGGAACGAGTTCCTTTCCAAGAGCACGTTCGTAAGTCCAATTTCTTCGTAAGTCCAACAAAGTTAGCCTAGGTACCCAGCTAACACAATCGGCTATGTAGTACTCTACCGTAACAGGTTTATAATACTTTTCACACAAATAATACATAATACATAAAAAAACAAACACAAAAAATGAGGACAACATTTTTAATCTTACGGTACAGGACCTTGAAAAGTACAATGGTACAGTACAACAGGTGGCATCCAGGGGCTGGCATCGAGTGAACAGGCAAAAAGAGTTACTGATTGGAGGAAGGAGAGGAGGTGGGAGATGGCAGAGCTGAAGGATCGACAGCAATAGGAGAGGAGGGCAAGCTGCAATTTCACTCACGCCTGACGCTGATGGCACAGGTTCTGGTTCCTTGCTGGATTCAATTCTATCTACCCTCTTGAAAAAATGATCCAGTGATGTCTGGGTAGTAGCTCTTTTTTTCTCACCATAGATGACACGGTAGCACTGGATTGCATTCTGAACGGCTGCTGCAACCTTCGAGTACTGTTCTACGTTCAGGTCCTGTGCCTCAAAAACTCACAGTGCCGCCTCAAATAAAGGAAATCCCCTTGCCTTTTCCTGTGTCGTGAATCTCTTCGGTTCTTCAGTTACTTCTTATTCTTCTTGTCTCTTTTCATCCTTCTCTGGGCCTCCAAATCCTGGCGCTTCTTAGCAGTACCAGCTACATCACTGCTGCTTTTACACTTGCTTCTGGACATCCTGGGCTTGAAATAAAGATACTGTACTACTGTACTCTATACAGTACTGTACAGTAAATCACACAAAAGTACAACTACTTGTAGAGGATGCACGCACGTGACTATGTATGCCAGACACGTGAACTAACTTTCGTGATTGGATGTGTGAATGTCCACTCATCACTGGGAATAAACTGTTCCACTAAATTACAATGATTTAGTCCTGCTTTAGGCGTGACAGAATCTATGTTTACGCATTTCCTTTATCTAACAATACATAAAATACTCCTCCATACACAATCATAACAATGACAAAAATATGTGAAGACTCTAAAGTCCTACCTTTAACATAGACAGATAACGACTAGAGGCACAAAACAAGTTTTCCAGCAAAGAAAGTATGCAATTAACAGAGAAGCTAACTGAATTTTTTCTTACTTGAAATACTTGAGAGAATGGGCTGTGTTTTATTTCCTTTTACGCACTCAGTGCTTTGAACATAGGATAGCAGAAATAGTAGATGCTTAATAATTCATTGCTAACTTTAAAAAATGAAGAAATGACATTTATAAGCAACAACACATTCTTGCCATTTCTGAACTTAATTGGAAAGTAAAATGGGCAAAATCAAATTTAGATGGTGCAGTGAAAGCTACAAAAAATAAAATAATTTATCTATCCTTCCTAGGATGCCCTTATAGGTGAACTTAATTGCTTGTTTTATCTAATTAGAAAACCTCTAAATATCCCAAAGATTATAAAGTTTTGCTCATTCACCACATTTTAATATGATCAAAGTGTTACAAATTACATGGTTTAAGCATTTTACTAACATGTTCTGTTTAGGATAAGTAATATTTTCTCATTGAAACCTTCTTTGTAATTTTTCCCTGAAACTGGGAATTCCACTTTTCAGAAGTAGATCTTGTTATCTGGCTTAATTTAAAATTAATATGTTTATAATACTTTCTCTTTATAGGAAAATCAGAGCAAGTCACTTTCTACACTGATACAGGTTTACAGAAGGATAAATCAAATCCCTTAAAGCATATAATTATATACAGTTTCACCCTAAGGAACAAGCTGGTCTTTAAACTGGGTTTTAATTTTATGTTCCCAAAACCAGTATTGCTCATTTTTAAATATGTTCATTTAAAATATTTTAAATATTGCTCACTTTAAAATGCTCATTTAATTTGCCAAGCTCAAGTGCCCTCAGGAACACCTTTCCCTGCAGACTCTAAAGATCACAAATGGTATGATTAGGATAAAAATAAGAAACAATGGCTGCAAGACAGAGAGGGCTGCTTGGTCTGTTCTTGGAAGCACAAATTCCTTCACATACCCAAGATGCCATCTATATGTCTAAGGCCATTTACAATGCAAACAACAAGAAATGTCTATAGATCATAATGGGACATGTTTAAAAACTATTTGTTTGGGGCTCCAGATCTGCTGAATTGCTTAATTACTCAAATTTAACTCTCCAGAATGGTTTCTTATTATATTGGCTTATATAGACACTAAAATAGAAATTAAAATGCAGAAAAGCATCCAGGCAATAAACTGAATAAAACTCAACGGAATAATATGTATGGACACGCACTTTTTAGAATCCTGGCTACAGCTGGATTTCATCTATCCTATTATTTGCTTATTGTTATAATGGTAAGAGAAGTTCAAAACTAAAAGTTTATGTGAGAATTTTATTAGTTCTACAATTCCTGCCAATATTATTCATTTTCTAATACCACAATTATCTGTAGTTAATCCAAACACGTGCCTTATTTTTCTTAAAGGTGGTACAGTGTGTGTTTGTTTATAATTTCAATTTTCTCATCAGAGAGAACCAGCTTGAATCTAGGGTTTTCTTAGTTACTTTGCTCAACTGCTAAATCCTCTGAATCTGTTACTCACCTACAGATATAGATGACACCTTTAACTGAGCATTTGTATACTTCCTTTAATTGAACATTTGTATACTTCCTTTAATTGAACATTTATTCAATATACTGTATATTTTATATTAGTAATAAATGTATTAAATTAATAACAACAATACTAATAGTTATGCTTATTTAATGAAAAGACCTGTTTGGGAATTGATAAAGAAAATCAGTGCTAATGTTGAGGTCTACAAAGTATTTCATCAATCTTTCATTTGATCATTTAGGAAAGTTATAATTGAAAATGTAATTTAAAAAATTGTGTTGTCCCTCTTGCACTGTTGGTGGGAATGAAAATTGATACAGCCACTATGGAGAACAGTAGGGAGGTTCCTTAAAAACTAAAAATAGAACTACCATATGACCCAGCAATCCCAGTACTGGGCATATACCCTGAGAAAACCATAATTCAAAAAGAGTCGTGTACCACAATGTTCGTTGCATCACTATTTACAATAGCCAGGACATGGAAGCAACCTAAGTGTCCATCAACAGATGAATGGATAAAGAAGATGTGGCACATATAGACAATGGAATATTATTCAGTCATAAAAAGAAATGAAGTTGCATTATTTGTAGAGAGGTGGATGGACCTAGAGTCTGTCATACAGAGTGAAGGAAGTCAGAAAGAGAAAAACAAATACTGTATGCTAACACATATATATGGAATCTAAGAAAAAAAAATGTCATGAAGAACCTAGGGGTAAGATGGGAATAAAGACACAGACCTACGAGAGCATGGACTTGAGGATATGGAGAGGGGGAAGGGTAAGCTGGGACAAAATGAGAGAGTGGCATGGACATATATACACTACCAAATGTAAGGTAGACAGCTAGTGGGAAGCAGCTGCATAGCACAGGGAGATCAGCTCAGTGCTTTGTGACCATCTAGAGGGGTGGGATAGGGAGGGTGGGAGGGAGGTTCAAGAGGGAGGGGATATGGGGATATATGTATACATACAGCTGATTCACTTTGCTGTACAGCAGAACTTAACACACCATTGTAAAGAAATTATACTCCAATAAAGATGTTAAAAAAAAACCTAAAAACCTCAGCTTTAATATGTCAGAGAGGTTCACAAGGCTGTCTTAAAGAGTGTAGACCAGGGCTTCCCTGGTGGTGCAGTGGTTGAGAGTCCACCTGCCGATGCAGGGGACGCAAGTTCGTGCCCTGGTCCGGGAAGATCCC
>NW_020173215.1:10297770-10298037 GCF_003031525.2 Neophocaena asiaeorientalis asiaeorientalis
AAAACAAATACTGTATGCTAACACATATATATGGAATCTAAGAAAAAAAAATGTCATGAAGAACCTAGGGGTAAGATGGGAATAAAGACACAGACCTACGAGAGCATGGACTTGAGGATATGGAGAGGGGGAAGGGTAAGCTGGGACAAAATGAGAGAGTGGCATGGACATATATACACTACCAAATGTAAGGTAGACAGCTAGTGGGAAGCAGCTGCATAGCACAGGGAGATCAGCTCGGTGCTTTGTGACCACCTGGAGGGGGGG
>NW_020173215.1:10298065-10322346 GCF_003031525.2 Neophocaena asiaeorientalis asiaeorientalis
ACACAAGAGGGAGGGGATATGGGGATATATGTATACATACAGCTGATTCACTTTGCTGTACAGCAGAACATAACACACCATTGTAAAGAAATGATACTGCAATAAAGATGCTAAAAAAAAAACTAAAAACCTCAGCTTTAATATGTCAGAGAGGTTCACAAGGCTGTCTTAAAGAGTGTAGACCAGGGCTTCCCTGGTGGTGCAGTGGTTGAGAGTCCACCTGCCGATGCAGGGGACGCAAGTTCGTGCCCTGGTCCGGGAAGATCCCGCATGCTGCGGAGTAGCTGGGCCCGTGAGCCATAGCCGCTGAGCCTGCGCGTATGGAGCCTGTGCTCCGCAACGGGAGAGGCCACAACAGAGAGAGGCCCGTGAACCGCAAAAAAAAAAAAGAAAAAAACCAAGCATGATCAACAAGGTGGGCATTTAGGGAAAGGATCAGGTTGGAGACATTATGGTAGATTGAATTAATGCTCCTAGCTGCTCACTCTTTCTGTAGTAGGGTCATGCATTTCCACTCACTGTTTTATCATTTGCCCAGAGGTAGAAATATAAGACCAATTTTATTGACTTTGAGCTTAGCCAAATGACAAGTTTTGGTCAAGGAAATGTGAGTGGACATGATTTTACTATGATCTCATCCAAGCAAGTTTTAAATGTTACTGTGAAATATGGTTTGAGGTCTTGCATTCCTACCATCTGCAATTACAACACCCAGATAGTGGTCTCAGAGTTAGAAGACATGCAGACTCCAGTCAAGCTTAGCAGAGACACAATTGATGTATGCCCTTTATGTAACGTAAACACGAAATATTAGTTTTTATAATCCAATGTGGAAATGGGGTAGTTTGTTATCACAAAATGTAACTAATAAACAAATGTGTTTGGTTCAGTTTAACATGTCAGGTTTGAGTTACTTACTGAGAAATCTAAAGAAAATATCTAATATAAAGTCATTTGGGTACAGAAAGTACAGAAATATTAAGAGGCAAAGGATGAAGATTACAAAAAGAAAAATGTATCTCACAATATATATTGTCAAGGGTAAGGAGAATTATTAAATAATCGCCTTTTCCTTGGCAATAAGAAGATAAGAAGTCATCTGCAAGACCTCTCTCTGAAGAGGGTGTCAGAGGACAGGCCTAAATTTCAGCTCTCAAAGTAAAACACTTTTTTGGTTCCAAGAAAAGCAAAAGCAAAAATGTATGTAATTGAGATGATGAGTAGACCTGTGCTCATGGAATGAGTACTGTACAATAATGACCTTTTGGAAATCCCACTTTACATCATTAAACCTACAATTTCCCTAGAAATATTGGCATCTTGGGAATTTTCTTTTCACTTTGAAGAGTAATCTAAGAGTGCCATCAGAAAAGTAGTTGACTCAGTTTTATTAATGACATAAAGTGTTAAGATGCTTGGTTCTAAGACATTCTTTCATCTGATTTCAATCTACTGTAGTCTTAAGCATGAGATGGACGACAGCAGCTCTCTGAAAGTTTTCTGTGTGAGTTCACAACACGAAAGTGTTCCAGTGTCTTATGATTAAGCAAGTTAAGCTCTTATTTTATCAGTAATGTGGATTAATTTTATCTTTTACCAACCCTCTGACCTTCTAGAATTAATTCAGCTGTACGAGAATGAACCATTTATGGAATGAGAACCGTGCAAAAAGTATAGCTCATCTCGGTTAGTGGGTTATTTATGCAAATCATTTTCTTCTATTGTAAATATCCACGTTAATAGGCAATTTCTAGAGGATACATTGCCTGTCTTTTTTATAAAAGTCACAAGTATGTCTGAACATATGGTTTTTATACCCAAACACTTAAGGAACCAAAAAATGAAAATAAAAAGTCTTTAGGGGTTTGTTATTCATTAGCACATTCAGTAAAGAACAATGTCTTTATTTCTGTATCTCCAATGTCTAGCCAGTACATGCCACGTAATTATAAGTATTAAAGAAGAGACTGAAAAATGCCTTTCTCAGCCAAGGCAGTTCAATAATGTATGCAAGGATGTATATATAGCATATAAGAAGTGCTTGAAGATCCATGGCAAAGATTAGATCTAGCCAGTACTATTAACAAGTTGATTAATAAAATTAAGTTTGAGATGGAGACATATTTGAGAGGTAGACAATTTTTGAGTCTGGCACTAGGTACCCAACCAGGGATTTTTGCAAGGGTATGTTCAATCTGTACAAGCTAAACAATGCTGTGCAGAAAACCAAGTCACCCTCGAGAGGTGAGGCAAGATACTTCTTACACAACACGAGCTGGAGGTCAGCTTTCAGAAATCCGAACTAGAAATTAAATCACCAGGAAAAGATTTCAACTGTTCAGCATGAGTCTGAGTCTGATACTCAATCTGTGTTTAAGTATACAGGTAAAAAACAATTGGATAAGAAGGCTCAAGCAAGGGAATAGGATTCTTGAAATGTAGCAGTGGTCTTTCTATATAAACTATCAAATATGTCTGCCTCCCAGAATAAGATATGTTTCAGTAAATGCTAGTGATGATGGAAGAGGAACACATTTTCTGGAGAGATTTCAATAGTCTCCCAGTTGGATCTTAGGGGAGAAATACCTCTGCAGTTTATTTTCTCTTTTGATTGTCTCCAATTCCATTTTAAGAATATGACTATTGCGTGGAATATGAAGTTTTATGTGGTTGCTAAATAGGTCAATTTTTTAAATGGATTTTAGTTTTTAAATTTAATTAAGACACTAAGCTTTAGACTTAATTTGTCATAGCCATTTCATGGAAATGGATATTAAAACAAATAAATATGTACAATCTGCATAAATGTAAATGTAGACACATTTTACTACCAAATGTTCCATATTTTGTCTTCACTTTGAAGGTGATAAGTAACACAATTTGCAGAGATTAAAAAAAAAAGAGGGCTTCCCTGGTGGCGCAGTGGTTGAGAGTCCACCTGCCGATGCACGGGACGCGGGTTCGTGCCCCGGTCCGGGAGGATCCCACATGCCGCGGAGTGGCTAGGCCCGTGAGCCATGGCTGCTGAGCCTGCGCGTCCGGAGCCTGTGCTCCGCAACGGGAGAGGCCACAACAGTGAGAGGCCCGCGTACCGCAAAAAAAAAAAAAAAAAAGAATGTAGTAGAGAAGAAAAATGCCTGGTTTAGGTAAAGGATAGACTCCAGAATTCCACGGATTTTCCATGTCCTGGAATGCTAAAAACTATGACTCTAGATTAAAGAGGAAGAAAGCTAAGTTAACTGACATACTGTTAATTATGTCATATATGCTATTTTATTTCATGATCACAGTAATTCTTTTAAAAAGAAACTATTATTTTCAATTTTCAGACATTTGAGGTTCAGAATACTCAAGGAAATTGTGCAAAATCACATAGCTAGCAAGCAAGAGTTTGATATAAACCTACTCCTGCCTTATTATTTTATTCATACAGCAAGCATTTATCAATAATCTGAAGTAGACCAGGAACTGTTCTAAGTAAATACAGCTCCAACAAACTTTGAAATTTCCTCTTTTATTTTCTTAGATAAATCATCTAAACTTTTCATTGTCCGTTTCTCCATCCATAAAATGCAGATAATTCTATCTGCCATACAAAGTTAAAATAATATACATGAAATTGTTTTATAAGTTTTAAGGTACTATTCAAGTATTAGTTTTAAGTAAATAATTGGTTTCATGTTTTTGTATTAGCATAGGCAAATATTTGTACCCACAATGGCTAAGATAAAGAATAGAACTTAGGGAAAGCATTAAACAATTGTATCTGATTGTGTCCATTCAGGCTGCCTTAGCAAAATACCATAGACTGGGTGGCTTATAAACAAGAAAAAACTGAATGCTCACAGTTCTTGAAGATAGGAGGTCCAAGATCAAAATGCTGGCAGATTCAGTATCTGGTGAGAGATTGCTTTCATGTTCACAGTTGGCACTTTTTTGCTGTGCCCTCACATGATGGAGTGAACAAGAAAATCTCTGTGAGGTCTCTTTTGTAAAGGCACTAACCCCAATCATGGAGACTCCACCCTCTTGACCCAGTCACTTTCCAAAGGCCCCACCTCCTAATATCATCACTTTGGGCAATGGGTTTTTTCAACATATGAATCTGAGGAGGACACAAACATTCAGACAATAGTGCCAATAATATAAAGCACCTCTATGGGAATAGGGCTTGGACAGAGGAAACAAAGAAAAACATTGTTCGGAATATACTTTTTGAATTCAAGACAGATGAGTTTTCAAAGTTAGGGTTAGAAGTATGTAATTTTTATGGGGATACGAGTAGGCTTATAACATTAAATTATGAAAAGTTTAATATTACCTTGAAGTGTTGCTGGCCCCTTTTTTGCAATGATTTGTAAAGGTGGAAAATAAATATTGGCAGTTCAGAAAAAAGAATTTGAAGTGGGCAGGGCATTAGGTAACAAGTGATGATACTAAGATAAAGCAACAGAGAAAGAGAAAAGAAATGACAGAGAGATGGAAGAAAGAAGAGTAGGGACAAATAGAAAGAAGAGAAAATAAGATATTAAAAAAAACAACTGGTGGAGACCTTAGTATCATATACACTATTCTGACTTGCTGTACAGGCAATTTCTTCAACTATGAATACTGAAGTTCTTTGGACAATATATAAAAATGTAATATTATAAAGCCATCATAAATATCATTAATACTGTATACAATTCAATTGAGTTTAATATAAGGATAAATAATTAAGATCACCTAAATTAATACATTGACTATTTGGTAGCCTTTTTATTAAAATTCACATAATGCCTTAAAATTTTCCATATATTATGTTTTAATTTCCTCAGAAAGTAGTTAAATTTGCACACTAACAAAGTAAAAATTGAATATTATTATCAAGACTCAACAGATTATAATGATTTTCATGTTTATAGTTCAGACATCAAGTTAAGGAGTTATTGCACTATTTGAGAATTATTTTGTATCATAGAGCCAAAAGTATAAGGCATTCTTCCAGAATGAGAAAAACCTGTAATTGTTTTTAGGGTTAAGGTGGGTAAAGATGAGGGAAACAAATATTTATAGTGAATGAATCCACATATTAATAATTTAGGCTGCCTTGAACAGACTTGGTATTTGTTTTGCTATTTATGTATACTTGGATTCTTAAAGTATTTATTTTATACCATAAACAATTAATTATATATTAATGACTGGTTACAAAAAATGAAAGCATCATAAATTGCAGGGGATTAGAACGGACATTAAAATTATATATTCCAGTGCTATTAAAAATGTTATAGCATCAACACTATTCAGATGAGGTCTGATGTGAAAACCTAATCATGGCAAATATAAAATGCTAGGTAAAATAATTTAATATGCTTTCAGATATATATAAGTCTGAAGAAAATTAACAGAGGCCAGGGAAGATAATGGAATGTGGTTCTAGAAACGTTGTAAGCAATGAACTTGCCAGGTGCCATCACAGAATAGAAAAAAACCCAGGTATTAGCTCTTTTCCACATAAAGATCAGGAGCTTATGAAAGGTAGGGATATGGACTGGAGAATACCATGCACAAAGCTAATCTTAGGATGAAATAAATGCCTGAAAAAAAGGTAAGAAAGAAATAAAACTGCATCAAAGGAAAGCAGACCATAAAGAAAATTCTAAACCTGCTTTGGTATTTGGAGATGTTAAATAAATAAATAAATCCTTTCTGAGATATAATTGGCACTTTAACAATGCTTTAGTAACAGGTTTCAGTCCGAATGTACAGTGCTAACTCAAGGTTTTAAAATTTAAGAGGAACTGGGCTTGCAGTGCTCCCAGAAACCTGATAAGATCAAACACAATTTCTTCTGTAAGAACAGCCATGCAATTCATCCTCAAGAATTACCACAGACAGAATGACAACAGTGATGAACTCACAATCCAAAATTACAAAATAAATAAGGAAAAAGCTTCCATTAGTAAGAGTCATCTGTAATAACTAACAACAGAACCAACAGGTACTCCCAAACTTAAACATGTTTTTCTAAAAATGCAAAACTATTATATTTCGATGTTTAAAGAAGTAAAGTAAGGAAAGCAAAGTAAAAATTGACAACCCTAAACTATCATGAATGGTTAGGCACCTTGATATTTAGTAAAATGGAAATTTTAGAGACAATGGACAAACACATATAAACACACAAATTCTATGTAATGGTGATGTTAAACTTCAGATTACATAAGAGCTAAAATAGGAATTAATAAAACTGAAACTAGAAACAAAGAAAGTATACAGAATGGAGCACAGAGTATAAACACACAAATTCTATGTAATGGTGATGTTAAACTTCAGATTACATAAGAGCTAAAATAGGAATTAATAAAACTGAAACTAGAAACAAAGAAAGTATACAGAATGGAGCACAGAGAAACCACTACACATAATACAGAGTGAGATAAATTGAAAAAGAATATCCAAGGTCTTTGTCATAGAGTTTATAGGAATAGATAAAAAAAAAATTAGCAGAGTCAATTAATGAAAGTCACCATTCTTCAAATTCAGAAAGTCTAAAGAACCTGAAGCAGAATAAATAAAAATAAATCCATTCCTAGTCACTTCAATGTTAAACCACAGTTAAACAGTGAAGGTAAAGAGAAAGTCACAAAGTAGCCATAGAGAAAAAACGTTTTCTACAATTGGAAGAAGAATTAAATGATAACTGATTTCTCCAGAACAACAATGGAAGTCAAAAGAAAATGGAATTAAAATGTTGAGAGGAAACCACTTTAAACCATAGAAATGTAACTGCACTGAGCTATTTTTCAAAATGAGGGCAATTAAAGATTTTTTATATAAACAAACATAGAGCATGCCTAAACACAGTTCATTAGAGACACTAGAGCTAAATTACTAGACATAGTAAAATGTAAATTGGGGAGGCAGTAATTATAATTTCTTGATTTTTTTTTGTTTTTTGCATGGCATGTAAAAAAATTAACTGACTATAGATTTTAACTCAAGTATACATGATTAAAGTATTAATGACTAACTTTTAACCTAGAAGAGATGCAGAAAATATATATTTTAAACCAGGAGGAGAAAAATTTAATGAAGAGAAGAGCTTTAATCAGATCTAAAGAAAGTTAGAAAAGAGTAAAATAAAGCAAAATAAAATAAAATGGGATGAAGAAAACAAACAAAAAAATGTTAAAAAGTAATCTAAATATATTAGTAGCTGCAATACATGGGAATGGAAATGGACTAGATGAGTCTGAGTCGAATGCATGCAGTTTAAAACAATACCTCCAAAAACAGAGCCACATAAACAGTATATAAAGGACTGCAATAATAACTAAGAAAAAAGGAGCTGGTAAATTTAAAAAATCATTTATATATGTTATAACACATAATTAGTACATTATAAATTCGTATTTACGATTTTTACTTTATAAATGATTTAATTCTTTATTATATAATGTATACTTAACATATTATATATTAATATTCATATGATTTTTAAATATCAGTTCCTATATATGAATGAAAATATCAGTGTGAACTTGCGAACTGTGAATGCAAAGATGTCTAAACAAACCAAATTCATAGAAAGAAGAGTATACCTCAGTTTGCAGGTATCAGTGCTTCTTTCCTCAAAGATGTGGGTACTTTTTCATTCTGTGCATGGGGATCAGATCAGGCTTCAAGACTCTCCAAGACTTGGGCCTTTCAGGAGCAACATTAAACTGAGTTAAACATGTAAGTGGTATGGACTGAATGTTTGTGCCCCGTCCCACAAATTCAGTGTTGAATTCCCAAACCTCATCGTGGCTGTATTTGGAGATGGTGAACTCTAACGAAGTAATCAAGGTTGAATGAGGTCATAAGTGGCACTGATCTCATAGAACTGGTATTTTTGATGCCTTCCACGTTTGCCACTGCCCACGCCTTGTACTATTCAGCTCCATTTGTCCATACATGTTCAGGGACTGGGTCCTCCAAAGTACCATGGATCCTCCTATTCAGGGAAAACTCAGTAGATAAATGTTAGTGAAATTAACTACAGTCCACTATGCAATTGGTCTAGGGCTACAACTGGAATTCACAGCCTCTCCATGCTAATTTTTGTGGTTTATCTGGTGCTGTGATTTAATTCCTCATTCGTGGTGGCTCTGAGCCTACAGTAATCATACTATCCTCAAGATACAGTTGCTACACTTGTCCATTCACAGCCACAACTGGGAACAAAACTACCAGGAGGCTCATGTAGATCACTTGAGTTCCTCACGTACTCCTCTCTCTGCCATTGTGTAAGAGTAGTTCTACCTCCTCCTTCTGATTGGAGTGAAGTACTATCGTCAAGATGACGTTTCTTCTTTCCTTCTGGTACCTGGACACATGGCTTCAAATGTACCTTGGTGTCAACTGTAGCTTGAAGATTAATTGGCCCATGGCTGTGTCTCCTGGCAAGAGTTCACCCTCTTTGGGACAAAGACCTCTAAATACTTAGAGCCAAAGTTAAGGAGATAAGAACTCAGATTCTTCCAGTGGATCATTTGGGTGATGGTAATTAGGCCTATGCTTACTATATTAGGCAGAATTCTCCAGAGAAACAAAACCAATAGGATGTGTGTATGTAGAGAAAGAGATTTATTTTAAAGAGTTGACTCACTCAATTGTGGAGGCTTGACAAGTCCAAAATCTGATGGGGGAAGCTGGCAGCCCAAAGAGTGAGGAAGGACTTGCTGTTTGAGTTCAAAGGCAGTCTGCTGGTGAACCAGGAAGAGCTGATGTTGCAGATAAAGACCAAAGGCAGTCTTTCGGCAAAATTTCCTCTTACTCCAGGGAGGTCAGCCTTTTGTTCTATTCAGACCTTCAACTGATTGAATAAGGCCCAGCTACATTCTGCAGAGCAATTTGCTTTACTCAAGGTCCACTGATTTAAATGTAAATCTCACCCAAAAATACACTCACAGAAACACCTAGAATAATGTTTAGTCAAATATCTGGACACCCTGGCTCAGTCAAGTTGACATAAAATTCACTATCACACTTGCTTCTACCTCCTGGTTCCCTGGTTTTTATTGCAGACACAGCATCAAATGGGGGTGTCTAAGTCAGTAAAAATACTACCATCCTGGATGGCATACAGCTTCTGAGATGACACAACAGCTGTGCTTTAGCTGGCCATCTATTTTCTCAGGCCATCAGCTTCTGTATGATACAAAAAGAAATGTAATTAGTGGCTTCCATGGTCATTGGCCCACTTTTGTATCTTCTTTGCTGTGAACTGGGACCTTCTGTCAGATTATGTACTATGTGGGATCTCATACCTATGGATTTAGCATGCTGTAAACACCAGAAAATGATGCTGACTGAGGCTTTATGTGCAGGAAAGGCAGACTCATAACTGGAGTAGGTATCTATTCCTATAAGAATAAATCACTTGCCCTTCCAGGATAGAAGGTTCCAAATGTAGCCAATGTGCCACCATGTGGCTGGTAATGCAACAAATTGAGTCTACTTGGTCGTTCAATAGTTTTTCACAATGGATACTTCCTGGTGGTCATTAAAATGAGATACAAAGATCTTCACACTCATGCCACTTCTGATATATCCATTTACATGTCTACCTCAGGCCCCACTGTCTTATCTTTTCCATGTTTTTCCTTTCATGTACTTAAATAGCCAGCCAGGCCATCTGCCACTGTCCATAAGTCCACAAACATCCTTACCTTGATCAGTAAGTATTCCATTGTAAGTGGAAGACCAGGTGCATCCCTCACTGTTTGGTCCATTTAAAAGATTTTGTCTTGCTACTGTCTTTCAAGGCCACCCCTAAATGGCTGGAAAGCAGCTGCTGTCAATTTTTTGGCTTGTAGCAAAATACTGAGCCAACCCATTCAAATAGGAAGCTCAGTTATTTTCCTTTTCTTTCTCTGTGACACTCCCCCTCAACATAGTATCCCCCAATATGGCCATTGGAGCCAGCTGAGAGAGGGGCGCTACTGCAACCACATGGGTGACACACGAGTTTGGGCATACACTAAGGATAATAAGGCTGTTATCGATGTATTAATATCAAAGTAAGCCATAATACAAAGAACATTACCAGAGATGAATAAAGACATTTTATAATAATAAAAGAGCCAATTCAACAACCTTAAATATGAATGTATCTAATAATATAGCATCGGTATATGTGAAGAAATAAGACTAAATGGAGAAGTCAAATTCACAATCATATTTGAAGATGATAACAGTCCTCATTCAATAATTGATAGATCCAAGTAGAGGGAAAAAATCAGTGAAGTTATGGAAGATTTAACAAGACTTGAGGTTATAGAAGATTTGAACAAATTTGAATAAACTTGAGTTAATTTGTATATATAGAACACCATTTCCAACAACTTCAGAAAACATACTGTGCTCAAGTATACGTGAAACAGTCACCAACGTAGACAGTATACTGACTCATTAAGCAATTCTCAATAAAATCCAAAACCTTTGGCCCGAATGATAATCACTGAATGATACAACCAGTTGAGTTTGTGGTAAGCATCTAAAGCACTGCTCTTAGTGATCTGCCACTTTAAATTATGTATTACAAAAGAAGTCAGGTTAAAATCAATGATAAGAACTATCTCAGAAAACCAGACCAAAAAGAGCATATTCATCTCACAAATATGAGAAGGAACAAAATTATAAATATAAGGGAAGAATTCAATAGAATAGAAAACATTTAAAATAGATGAAATCAGTAAATCAAAAGTTCATTTTTTTTGAAAAAGTAATGAAAGTGTAACTCCCTGGCAAGACTGATCAGGAAAACAAAATAGGATTAAAAAAATTTATGAATTAGTGAAACAAAAAAGGCCAACATCATTACAAATTCTAAAAAGATTAAAATGATATTATAAGCATCACTATACCAATGTATTTGACAACTTAAATAAAATAACCATGTCTGGAAAAAAAAATTTATGAATTAGTAAAAAAAAGGCAAACATCATTACAAATTCTAAAAAGATTAAAATGATATTATAAGCATCACTACACCAATGTATCTGACAATTTAAATAAAATAACCATGTCTGGAAAAAGGCAAATTAATGAAACTCGCAAAAAGAAAAAGACGATTTGAATAATTCAGTATACATTTAGATCTATATGAACATGGACACTATGTCACTTGAAAAATTACTATATAGTTACATTAATTAAGACTGTGTGGTATTCAGATGAGTAAACAGAGAGCACAGAAGTAGACCCTCACCACTACAGCCACTGGATAAAGGCATCCAAACGATTTAATGGGGGAAAGAACATACTCTCAACAAATGGTGCTGCAGCAACTGGAAATCCAGAATGAAACACATTTACCTGACCCTTAACTCCTAACATTCTAAGATTAATTCAAGATGAATCATAAACCTAAATATGAAGTTAAACTGTAAAGATTCCAGGAGGAAATATTTGAGAATATATTCACGATATTGTGTTAGGCAAAGATGTCTTAAATAGAACACGAGAAGGTAACTAGGAAAAAATGACAAATTTGACTTTACCAAAATTATTAAAAATCTACTTATTAAAGACACTACTAAGACAGTAAAATAATAAGCCAAACAATGAAAGAAAATATCTGCAATTGAAATATCTGCCAAGGATTTCATATTAAAAATATATAGCTGTATTAATAAGAAAAAACAAACATAAGTAAAAGATTTAAATTATTTCCTAAAGTAGAATATTCAAATAGGTTTTAAGCCTATGAAAAGTTGTTAAACATCATTACTCCTCAGAAAAAATGCAAATTAAACCAGTCAAAAACAACTAGACACTCACCCAAATAAGATAATCAAAACTATTTACAGGGGCTTCCCTGGTGGCGCAATGGTTGAGAGTCTGCTTGCCAATACAAGGGACACGGGTTCGTACCCCGGTCCGGGAAGATCCCACATGTCGCGAAGCGGCTGGGCCCGTGAGCCATGGCCGCTGAGCCTGCGCGTCCGGACCCTGTGCTCCGCAACGGGAGAGGCCGCAACAGTGAGAGGCCCGCGTATCGCAAAAACACAAACAAAAAAAAAAGCTATTTACAATCCCAAATAAAATTCTTACACATTACTGGTATAAAATACTAAAATAAATACTAAAACCATAAAATACCGAAATACTAAAACCATACTGGAATTAGTCATTAGGGAAACACAAATTAAAATCACAAGATACTACTGTAAAACTATTAGCATGTCTAAAATTTAAAAGTTTGATCATACCAGTATTATCAAAAATGTGGAGCAACTGTAACTCTCAAATACTTCTGTTAAGAATTTAAAATAGTCCACTCACCTTGGAAAACAATTCTATTGTTTCTTAAAAAGTTAAACATATACCTACCATATAACACAGACATTCCACTATTATCTATTTACCCAAGGGAAATGAAAGCATAAGTCTGCACAAATACTTTCACACGAATATACATAACAGTCTTATTTGCTATAGCCCCAAACTGGAAACAATACAAATGCTTGTATACGGTTAAATGGATAAACAAATTGTGTTTCCCTGTAATGGAACTTTACTCAGGAATACAAAGGAATGAACCACGGACAAACACAATGATGTGGATGTATCTCAAAACAATTATGCTGGTGAAAGAAACAAGATTTTTTTAAAAAATACATATTGTATTACTCTATGTAAAATTAAAAATAAAACAGAAACTTTTGTATAACAGAGTGTGATTGGGTGGGGCAAGGTTGTGGAAATGAGATTGCAAAACAGTCAAGAAAACATTTTTGAGGGGAAGAAAGTGAGATAGATATGTCTACTCTCTTGATTGTGGTTATAGTTTCATATTTCAAATCATTAAATTATACACAATAAAAATGAATATTGTATATAAAATATATCTTAAAGTTGTTAAACAGACACGTACACATTTGAAACTTTTTGGAAGTTGCTACTAAAGTTAAATATACATATATACCATGATCCAGCAATTCTACTTCTATAGAAAGGAAGAATGATGACCAGAAAAATGCTTGTACAACAAGGTTTACAGCCCCATTATTCATTGTAGCCAAAGTCTAGGAGCAACACAAATGTCCACAACGTGGAAAATGGAGAAAGAAACCTATTGGGTTATATTCTTACGAAGGAATACCAAGCAGTAATAATAATAAAAAAAAGACCAACTTACTGATACATGTAATAACATTCTGCAATAAAAGAAACATTCTGTCTTTATTTGGTTGGTTGTTACATACAATACATATGTAAAAATTTACATGTATTTAAGCCATACCCTTAAAGAGGTGTTTATTTCATTGTATAAAATTATACCTCAATAAAATACCCATATGTATATGTATGTACACATATGCATATATATGTGTGTGTGTGTCTCTGTGAGTATATGTATGTACCTCTTTTTCTATATAAATATAATATAAATATGTAGATACATGTATATACATACATGTCTAGAAAGAGAGATGTGGGGAGGGACAAAAAAATAGAAGGACAATGTGAATCAAATTAAAGCTGGTATATATTTGTCAAAAATAGTCAAAAATAGAAGAGTTTTGTTACATAGTGATAGAAGGCTCAATTCCATGAGAGGATATAAAACTTCTGTATTTGTAATCTAATAACATAGAATCTATTAATAATTCAAACAAAAATAAGAAAATTTAAAATTAAAATATATTGTAATAAAAATAGAAAATTCCACAAAGTATACATTTATGTTAAAATCATCCATTTATAAATATTAAATATATCAAGAAGATCTATTATTTGTAGATTATCAATATTGTAATATGTGGGAGATTTTAAGAAAACAATTAGCATACTTTATTCAATCTGTTTGTGTATTTTTTTCATGCATCTAAATAGAAAACATACCAGTGCTACAGTATATAAGACAGTTGAGAAAATCAACGATGTGTTGTGTCATAAATTTCAAAAATGCTGCATCAAACACATTTTCTGAGCACTGTGCAACTATGTAATTATGTTGAAAAATAATGATGTAAACTTTAAAAAATTCCCATCTACTGGCCAAAGAAGAAATCAAAAGTGTCAATAATATTTATGAAAACTTGGAGAATGCACATAAATGTAGACATAGAAGGAAATTTATATAATCTTCTTATATTAAATACATAAAATTAAAGTTAAAAAGTTAGAAAACAAATCAGAGGAAATACAAATGAAGCACAAAGAAGAATAGAACAAATATAAGAATACTACTTAATGAGATAAAAATAAAGACTAAAATATAAATAATATTTTAAAATAAGATAATATACTGTAAAGATATTTAGCAGGAAAAAACTGAATCATATTTAAAACCAAATAAATTTGACAAGTCTCTGACAATATCAATGAAGAACCTAAAGAGAACATATCTTTATCATACATATGAACATACATATCATAAATTAAAATACAGATATAGCTACAGATACTACAGATATTAAATAGATAGAAAAAATTGCATAAATCTTTGTTGAAATTTTAAATAGAATTTAAAAATGTTAAAATAACTTGCCAAAAGTGATTTAAGAAAAAATAAAAACCTGAATAGTATTAAACAAACAAAAAAATTATCAATAATTTTAATTATTTTTACACTCACACATAGAAAAAAGCCTAGATGGGTTTTTACAAGTGAGTAAATTCAAGCAATTGGTCATTTCTACCAAGTATAACATTTATATCTTTTCTGATTGAATCTGAAGCTTGGGGTTCTGAAACTTAACTACTTGGGCCTATTACCTGCTCCCCTCTGAGTTACACTCAGAACCCAGGTCCTGTGAGCAGATTCAGTTGCCAGTGGCACCCATCTGCATTTACACAGAACACAACAATGTGCAGTGGCCCTGAATTGAAAGAGCATAGTCTGAAAATACAAATTTGGTCTAACCCTTTTGTTTTATGTGAAAGGATATTGAGAAGTGCTTTGTGGGTAAAGAATTCAGACAGAACTGGGTCATAAATATCAATGAGGTTAAATGATTCCAAACACAGCGCCTTTTCAAAATATTGCACCAAAAGTCTTGTCGATTAAGTTTATCTCACCCATATTTAGTCTTCATCTATTTTTGCTGAGAAAATAAATAAATAGGTAAAAGAAACAGCACCTTTTCCCCAACAGAGAAAGGTTTATTTGTTGATAAAGGAACTCCAGATCACTCTCAACACCCAACACAGAGGAGGGTCATCTCCATTTTACAGAAAATAAATCGGATGCTAAAATACCACTTAAAACTTCAAACAACAAGAAAAACGCATTATTAAAGAAAAAAGTTACAAATGTTTACTACTAGAAAAATGGTGTAAAATGCTTTTTAAAGTTAAGTAAATAAATATTAATGGGGTGTCTTATTCTTTCAAAAGATTTATAAGTAGGAACTTTCAGCTGACACAAATAACAGAAGCCACGTGGCAAGACTTATGTGACTAAAATGACAGAAAATAAAGCACATGGAGTTATGCATGTTCATATCCAAAACGAGAACATTCATAAAAAATAATTTTATAAGAATTCCTTCACATTTTTCCAATGTGATATAATACAACTATAGCTTAGAATCAATGACAGATTTCTAACTTATGTTAAAAACATTTTATTTAATTATGCTCTTTATACTATAAATAATCCAATAAATATAGATCATGTGCTTTTTACAGCACTGCTTCAAGCTATAAGAAGGATTTTCGTTTATCAGTATTTAAATATTCATTAACATCACCTATAGAATAAGTAGATGCAAAAACAAATTACACTTATTTTTAAAATTTTATTGTGCATTGTTATTGATGGCTAATATTATGGAAATTAGTTTTATATAAAAGTAAAATATTAAAGCATTTAATAAGGAAAAATAACCTTACTTAAAATATTTGGCATGTTGAAGATGCTTAACAAATTTGTATAGGAACTAAATGCATATTTTCTTATTTCAGATAATTAAAAGGCATGTATACTCATCTTCCAATTTTAATTTGATACTCGTATTTCAATTTGAAAACTACTTTTTTTAAATAGATAAAACTAAGTGTTTTAAAGTGTTAATGTATTGACTTAAATAATCATTGTATATTTAAGTTATGATCTGTTATTTAAATAATGCCCATGTATATATATAAAAATGTCTATATAAACTTCCTATAAAAGAGTAGTCAAAATTAGCTTCCCTATGATTTCAAAGTTTGCTGTTTTATTATAATAATAATTAGTACCACAACAGAAACAGCAGCATTTAATGGCACTATTAACTCAAGAACCTAAAACATCAACCGCATTAATTATATTCATTATACTTAATTGAACATAATCATCTAACCTAACAATTCCTTGTACACTAATTAATAAAACAGCAAGTCTTCTGGATCAGAAATGTATAAAAATAGTCTTTCTTTTGGAGTAGATCATTTTGGGGAAAAATGTGTGAACCACAATGTAGTGTATATAGAAGATACTGAATTACATTTCATTTTAATGTACCTTAATGTCATATTCTTACTGTTAATGACAAGAATATAGTGTCATATATATATATATTTTTTAATGTAAACAAACATTTTCCAATAGTCCTTTAGGATTTCTACTGCTCTTGTTAGCATGTGATTTTGGAGAAATTGTTACGCTCAGAAGTCATTCCAACTATCATCTCTTTTATCACGTACCCTACCCTAATCCTTTCACCCCCATTGCAAGTACACGATTTTGTGTCCTACCTAAGGAAATATTTATTTCAACTTTGTCTCTACAAATAACAAGCTAAACTAAATATGCTCGTACTATTATATTTTTACACCTCTCTGAATGGAAAAATGTCCCCCCTCCTCCAAGGTTTCTGTACCCAGTGAAACAACTCTTGACAAGATCTATAATGACCACCATTATTATTATATCCCACTGATACTTTTCTACTCCTTTCTTACCTTCTCTGCAACAACTGACTGCAGTTTCCTTCTCAAATGCCCCTCTCTCATTTCCCCTTCTTTCTGGTTTCTTTCCCAGCTTCTCCTTCACAAGATTCCTTTCCTATTCAGCATCAACTTTACCAACATCATTTAGTTGTCCTTTTGGATATGTGTCTTTCCTTCCATCATACGATTTCCCCCTTAGTTTTTATATTATATCTCATTCAAATCCATAGATCTTTTAAAAAAGAAAACTATATGCCAATATCTCCCCAAATGACATAACTTTTCTCCCACTGTCCAGACCACATATGATAATGATCATGATAAAACAACTTCCAAATGCCAACTAAGGGTAAAGCACTGCATAATCCAAATCAACTCAATATTTTGATATTAATAATTTGCTCTAATGGGAAAAAATATTGAGGATCAGATAATTTGAGTTGCTTAAGTTTTCACAGCTTGTAAACTACAAAGCCATGATTGAAATCTTAGTCTGATTACAAATAAATGTTTTTCTATCAAGGCAGGTCACTTCTTTATATCCAAATGACCAAGGGATGTCTTAGATGTCCAATTAAACCACCCAATTCCAAAAGGAATTCTATCATCTCTATTACTCTCCTTCTCAAATAAGTGTAAACTTCCTCCTTATGTTTTCTCTATCACAGGGAATGGTGTTGCATTTCACCCAATCATTCAAGCCAAAAATCGGAGAATCATATGGACTCTTCCATATATAATCTGTACACAATTCCTATGGATTCTATTCAGTATTTTTTCAAACCGTCTTTCTTCTACTGTGAAGAAAATCATTGATACTGCTTCATTTTAAGCTCTTATCATTTCTAGTCAGAAGCAGACTAAACACTAGTCTCTCTGCTTCCAAACTTTCTTCCCTACAATTCATTTTCCACCTAAGAGTGAGTAATTTTTTTTCCAACACAAATTAAGTCTGGATACTTGTCTGCTTGAAATAATCCACTGCAATTGGAACAAACACTAAATTTCTTAAGACAGTCTACAGAGGACTACATGAAGTGGTCCTAGAACACCTCTCAACCTGTACTCTCTCCCCTAGCTTCCCACAAGCCAGAACTCTGGTTCTCTATCTAATCCTCTAGAACAGTCAGCTTCAGGGCTTTCTTCCTTTAAGATATTCACTTCTTTAGCTCTTCTTTGCCATTCAGCTCACAAATTGCATAATTCACCTATTATAATCTAGACTTTTCCTCTAGTCATTTTCTATTAAAATGTCCTGATTACTTTTCTACAAAGCATTTTTTTACTACAGTAATCCTCCCCTATCCTCAGTTTCACTTTCCCATGGTTAACTGTGGTCTGAAAATATTACGTTAAAAATTCTAGAAATAAATAATTCATAATTTGTAAACTGAGCATTGTTCTGAGTAGCAGGTTGAAATCTCACTCCATCCTGCTCCATCGACCCAGGTCTTGAATCATCTCTTTGGCCAGCGTGTCCCACCCTTTAGTCACTTAGTACCCAACTCGGTTATCAAATGCACTGTCCCTGTATCGCAGGGCTTGTGTTCTAGAAACCCTTTATTTTACTTAATAATGGCCCCAGAGCACAAGAGTGGTGATGCTGGCAATTTGGATATGCCAAGAGAAGCTGTAAAGTGCTTCCTTTAAGTGAAAAGATGAAAGTCCTTGACTTAATAAGGAAAGGGAAAAACCTATAAAAAACTATTTTTAAAAACACTAAACTATAAAAAAGCTAAGGATGCTGAAATCTATGGTAAGAATGAATCTTCTATCCTCAAAATTGTGAAGGAGGAAAAAGCAATCCATGCTAGTTTTGGTGTCGCAGCTCAAACTTGAAATATTAGGGCCATAGCGAATGATATGTACTTAGTTAACATGGAAAAGGCATTAAATTTGTCCAAGACATTTTGAGAGAGAGGAGGACATTCACATAACTTTTATTACAGTATATTGCTGTAATTGTTCTATTTTATTATAGTTATTATTGTTCATCTCTTACTGTGCCTAATTTATAAATTAAACTTCATCATACGTATGTATGTATAAGAAAAACATATCGTACATATAGGGTTTGGTACTATCCTTGGGTTTCAGGCATCCACTGGGGGTCTTGGAATATGGAGAGACTACTGTACCTAAAAATAATGGACATATTAAATAACATATTTGTTTACTTGTTTATAATCTCCTCAAAATACAATGTAATGTTTAGGAGATCAGGTATCTTATTCACCACCTATTCTGAATTCCTAAAGCAGTATGTGAAGCAATACAAACATTTATTGAACATATGAAAATACTTTAGTGTCATTCCAATTCTTAATTTTAAAAAGTAGGCCGATTTATGATTAGATCATTTAAGGTACTAATTGTTTCTAATTCCCCAAAACATTTTATTGAAATATACCTTTGACTTCAAAGTTACTATTCCCTCTGGCATTTCCTACTTCTTCACCTATTTAACGCATGGTTTTCATTCCATACAGAGTTCACACATTACTTAATATATGGAGTATTATCTGGCTTAACCTAATCTGATATACATATTCTATACTATAAAATATGAGCTCATGCAGAATTCTCAAAGCACTTTTGTTATTTTTGGAATATAAGATAAAAGCTAAAACACACACAGAAACTTCCATTTCCAGGAATATGGCTGAGAGGTAGCTTTCTTTATGGTCAATGGAATATGGCTGGTTAGGTATTAGGACTCCCTCTTTCACTGAAAATCACTAAAAAATGAATTTAAGAGATGACAAAATAGAATTTTTTGGCTCAAATCCAAGTGAAAGCAAAACCCAAAGAATTGATTATTCCTGAAGTTGCATTTGCCATGACAGCATTTCCTAACCCTGGGAACTTGAACTCCAGGTTTTTCTCTTATGGCAGCACAAAACCAAATGCCGGATATGTTCCACATGGGCTGTGGAAGAGAGATCCCACCATAAATGCAGGATCCTGAAAGCACCCTTTAATGTAACGATAAACCAAATTAATCAGCTCCACCACTCATTGCCAGAAGCCTGGCAGGAATTGCATTACCTTCAGCAAATCTGTAGGAGGAAGAAGCTCCACAGAAGTTGTAACCAACAGACCTAAACTGCTTATGATTCATTATTTTAGCATATTAATTTGATATTTGTAATAAACTAGTAACTAAGGTTCATTGAGCAATTGTTGTTATCGCTCATTTTAAAAATAGGATATGTAGAGCAAGAGAGGATGAAGTTCATAGCACAATGTCACAAAGCTAGCAAATGGCAGAGTTGAAACCATCCAAGGCAGCAATCTTTTGGAACTATCAAACTGCCTCCCTGTTTCATGTGGCTGCCACAAATATCACTTGAAAATTCTGATTGCCAAAGTCATACTCAAAAGGTTGTATTCCTACACTACAGATTTTATGGAATTAAAATGTCATGGCAAGGGTGTATGTGAGTATTGAGTTTCTTTCAGATTTCTATGGTGATTTTCTGCTGCTAAATATACATATTTATACATTTTATACATTTTTATATTAATAAAATGTTTTAATTAAGATAACTGAATAAAAAAAGGTTAAAAATAGAGTTTATATATTTTCCATTATAGGTAGATCTAGATGGTACATAATAACATATGTAACAGATGTGTACATATATGTATATATGAGAAGATTTGCTAAGTTTCTTTATAATACTTTAAGGATTTCATTTCTTTTCTTTTTTCCATGCTTTTTTAAAATCCTAAATCTGTTTGAAAAGAATCTATATCATGGAAACATTCCAATAAGGACACGTTCCTTAAAGAGGGAAACAAAAAGATATTCTCTTAGATGCAGAGACTAAACAATGATATCACCCCTACTAATGAAAAGGTATGTCCAAAATGGAAATCAAGTTAGGAGAGTTTGAGTATAATGGAATTAACAGTGAGAAATAAAACCAGTTAAGAGAGTTTAGTCAAAATGCTTGCTGTTGATAAATTTAAATCATCCTGGTTTAAAATTATGAATTAGCCTAGATCCAATAGGAAGTAAAACACAGGAGTAACAGAAGAGAGAAAATCCCTAACTCCTCTGGATTGTAACCTATCTGTTTGCAAAACCTAAATCAACCTCTCCCCCACAGCATGTGGTTTATTTGACCTGTCAGCAGTCTTTTGTCCATTTGTAAATTAATCAAAAATTAAGGAAATGTCTCATATTCTGAAATACCTTACTTCTTCTACAACAGACATTTAAGAGCAGGGTAGTATAACTATAACATCTGAGATACAACAAATGGATTGTTGACTATCTGTCATACAATGACCTCTCTCTATGTGGTAATTATCTTCCCTTTACTCTGACTTCTCCTTGAAACAACCATGTGGCAGCAATCCAATGATTCTAAAACCACTCTCTCTTTAACTTCTCATATGTATAAACATTTTCTCATAGGACCATGTATATTTCTTTGTCTTGAGTTTGTCTATTAAGAAAAATGCTTGTACTTGATTTATCTTTCTGTGTGGCTGCAAGCCACTTTCAATGTTCACAGACTACCTGATAATATATTTCTAGTAATAAATACAACCAGATATCAAAAGAGAATTTTTAAAATTAAATTCAGTTATTTATTTACCTTATTCATAAATGTATACTGTTCATTCACTATGTCCCAAGTATTGAGCTAGCTGCCTTGGATAGAACTGCAGAAAGGAAAGACAAGATTTCTTGGGCAATTCATAGTCAAGTAAAGAACACAGATATCAAGCCTGTAACAGATACTCTGATGAGGAAGTGCAGGGTGCTATGACAGTAAATAGTAGGGGTTCTTCACCAGTCTAAGACTCCATGAAATGATTCCTAAAAGGTAATAATATTAAGATACAATTTGAAGAATGAGTAACAATTAGGTGCTAAAGAAGAAGGACTGGAGAGAAATGGAAACAACTTACGGAAAATCTCAAAATGAAATATCAGCAGGTCTGTTCAAGGAAATACAAGAAAAGTTAGGTATATGTGCAGCACAGAATAAAAGAGGCAGAAATAAAACTGGACAGGGAATCTTGGACTCTGTAGGCTATGTTAATGCTCTGAAGTTTTATGTTAGCATAATGAAAACTCTTTGAATCATTTTGATTCAAGGATATGATCAGTTTGCATTTTTCAAAGATCACTGGAGTTTAATGTCATAAATTAATTGGAAAGGAGATATATTGGAGACTGATGGACTAGCTTTGAAGCTATCATAATAGTCAAGTTAAGATATGGGTCATGGCATTGGAGGTAGATAAAACTGGAATGGTTTCAGGACTATTGTGAAGTAAGAATAAATCAGATTTGATGGCCAGTTGGAGGTATGGTTGCGAGGCGCATGAGAAGCCAACCCAGACTGTAAGTGAAGGGATTAGCTTTGGATAAGAAGTGATTCCTCTTCCATTCTTAGTAAAAGATGATAGAGATGGGAGAGGTGGAAATTCAGTCCTGTTGGCAAAAAGTGTAATGAGTTTGTTAGATAGTTTCTATTTTTCAGGGAAGTGGAGGGAGGGCAGTATGGCAGTTAAGAGTCATAAAGTATAGGACACTGATGAAAGTTAATTATTTACTACAACAAGCCAAGAAAAGTGTTGTTGACATAAATAATATTGGATTCTCAGCTAGTGTTAAGGGACAAACTATGCTTTTATGGTAGAGCTGATCTAACCAGCTGAGAGGTTTTCTCCAGTGGATTAGGTTATGGTTTTACCAGCCTGGTAGAACCAGAGCTAGGATAGTTAATATAGGGGTTACGGTAATTGAAGTAAAATGACCAATTGCCCTGATCCTGCTGGGACTGTCCTGGTTTTAGCACTGCAAGTACTGAAACCACAGAAACCCCTCAGTCCAGAGTAGACTATGACAGCTGGTCACCCTCAGTGTTAGAAAGATCTATCAAAAAAGAGTATAGAAAGCTAGATGAAATTAGAGGAATAAGACAGACTTGAACACCCAACATGGTGGAGGGAAAAAAATTAGGGGAGTAAATCAGTTGTTAGGACAAGAAGTTCTGTTTGAAGAGGGATGCACCAATGTGTTAGTTCACTAGTCCAGCAGTTGCAGGGGCTAAATTCTAGGGTGCAGGTAACTAGAAGCAGTTATGGAAGATACGTTGTTAGAGGCAAGAAAGACAAGGAACTGAGGAATCAGATTGATGGATCGGTTGACAAGAACAGTATTAATACTGTAACCCACAGGGCAAAATTTCTAATAAAATGGTAGGTACCATTGGTGCATAGGGGTAAAAGGCATTTTACTCTAATAATGTGGGTCTTAAATGGGCAAGAATTTTCAAAAATTAGATCAAGGAATAGAAGCAGGGAAGCTGCTGAGGAACTGAAAAAAGCATTTACCAGACGTCTGGACAGTGATGTACCCAGAGTGTGGCAGAAAGCACAAACCACCAGGAGGAGACGTGGAGAAGTAGTGTCCTCAGCAGAGTGTTAGGTTTTTGTTAATATCAGAAATGTGAAGAAGGTTAGTTGAAGAGGTAAAAGCCTTCATTAACCTTGAAAAGTGAGTTCTAGAGGCAAACAAAAATGCTATCCAACTTTGTAAGCAGATGATGAATTTTCCTAAACATTTTTACCACAATTACAGATGGACACTAAACTTTATCAGGAAGAATATAACACACCAGACCTCATTTTTAGTTTGTTCGTTTTTCTTAGTGCTTACCCCAGTGAAAACTTGGACCAAGTGTATAGAATTATCTGTAGGTGCTGTATAAACCATGAAGTTGGACACATATAATATAACCTATGCTCAGGGTGTGAACATTTTTTAATGAAAATGAACCCTGTATTTCTTTGTTTTTAAAAATTAAAACCAAATTCCATGTCAACAACTATATTAGGTAATGTATGAGAAAGCTAGTTTTATGGCCAAGTACCACAACTTATAACATGTATGCTTGTCACAAGTCTGATGGTGATATAATTGACAGAACGATGCTAAGAGACACAGGTAAAACATAAAACTTAGCTCTGTAAACCACAAACAAAGCAGCCTTCTAGCCAGAGGTACAAGCTTCCTTGAAATTCATATCTTCACAAATTCTGTCAACTGTTGAAAATAATTCTGACTCTCCTGGTGTATGTATGTGTTACCTCAGCACATTCCTGGGTGTTTACTGTAAGGTAGAGTGCATCAAAGTTCAAGTTTTTCCTTGCCACCCAGGATTCAGGCCTGCCTGAGGTATCTTATTGCCGAAATTAAAAGTATATTATTTATCATTATAAACATATCTAACATGCTATAGTAAAATAAGTGATAGGTATGAAATGTGATATACCTTTCTTTTAGTTAAACAACAAGAAATGTTACAGCTTTTTTTTTTTTTTTTTTTTTTTTTTTTTTT
>NW_020173215.1:10322779-10354158 GCF_003031525.2 Neophocaena asiaeorientalis asiaeorientalis
TTTTTTTTTTTTTTTGCTGTACGCGGGCCTCTCACTGCTGTGGTCTCTCCCATTGTGGAGCACAGGCTCCGGACGCGCAGGCTCAGCGGCCATGGTTCATGGGCCTAGCCGCTCTGCGGCATGTGGGATCTTCCCGGACTGGGGCACGAACCCATGTCCCCTGCATCGGCAGGTGGACTCTCAACCACTGCACCACCAGGGAAGCCCAATGTTAGAGCTTTGACTTTAGAGTTGAGTGCGAAAGTAAGATTCAAAGGTAAATTATGATTGTGACATTCTAATTTTAAATAGTTCAACTTTCTACTAATAGTTTAAGTTTCTAAAATTTGATATATACATGTTGAACTTGATAAAATCTAACTTTTAAATATATGTATTCCTTTAACAAAGAAATCTTTAGGAGTTTGGCATTTCTCTAATTTGCAAACAAAATATCCTGATAGAAAAAAAAATAATGTTAAACGTTTAATGTGCAATGTACCTAGCTTCTAGTCTTATAAATTGAAGATCATTATAGAGATATAAATTCACTTAGCATATTTGTCTAATATATTTAATATATTTTCTTATACGTTTTTAATATTTCTATGCATTTTAGAAATAGCATTAAAAAGAAGTTCTAGGAACAATACTCAGTCATGGTCACAGTTACTGAAAACAAAAAAACAAAAAGCAATCCTAAATTCAAAAACCTTTCATGAGATTCTTCTATGTGCAAGGCACTGTGAAAGGTACTGGGTAAACAAAGAATTGAAAGCAGATAAATTGTAGTTTCTGAATCCTGGGAGTTTATACTCAAGCAAAGGAGATCTACATAAACAATAAAATAATATTCTGATAAGGACGATAGTAAAGGTATATACACATGAATTAATAGCTAAGAGTAAGGAGTGGATGGTAGAGATACAGACATAAATTAAAGAACTGAAGTGATAAACAGGGATTAACCATTGAAAAGTCCAACTAGTAAAGTGCGAGCAAAGGAATAAAGATAAGAGGATATAAGTAATTTAAAAATGAAATAATAAAATGTATCAGTTTCCTGTGGCCGCCATAACAAAGTACCACGAATTGGGTGGCTTAAAACAACAGAAATTTATTCTCTCGGTTCTGGAGTCTAGAAGTCTAATGCCAATGTTCTGGTACTGCTGTATCTTTCTGACAACTCTGAGAGAGAACCTTCCATACCCCTCTCCAAGCTCCTGGTGACAGCCAGCCATCTTTGGCATTCCACGGGTTGTAGACCAGTACTCCATTCTCTGCCTGTCTTCATATGGTGTTACCCATGTATCTCTGCATCTCCACGTGATCCTCTTATAAGAACACCAGTCTTACTGGATTAGAAATGCACCCTACTCCAATGTGACCTCATCTTAAATAATTACATCTGCAACAAGTCTATTTCCAAATAAACTCATATTCTTAAGTGCTGAGGGTTAGGACTTCAATACATCTTTTTGGAGAGACACAATGAAACCCAAAATTTAAAAGCTAACACATATTAAGCAGTAATCAAGCATGCTTTATACATTAAACATTTTACTCTCACAATAGCAATCACTATGCTTATAGTTAATAGTATAATTTTGATTCTATAGATGTAGTTTTACCAAAGTCACAGAGAAAGTAGAGTTACGAAGTCAGCCCTCAACCACCAAAATTAATTTAAAAGTCCACATTTTAATCACTATGTTATTTTGCCTCCCAAATAGCCCTATGAAATTGGATCCATGTATGGCACATGACAAAAGAGGAGCTGGGAAATGGAGGAATGATATATCTGAAATGGATGGAATTTGTATTTTATTTGGAGACAGTTACAAATGTTTGTTTATTAAGGAGGAGTTAATAATCAGATCTATGTTTTATTTTAAAAAGTTACAACTGGTAGAAATAAGGACCACAGTTGTTTGGGGAGATATTGGAGTTTAGAGGCTAGTGTAATAGTATGTGAGGAATCATGGATGCCTGGACTTTGGGGCTGGGAGAGGTATAAGCCTAAAACTGAAAAGAGGAACAAAATTCAAGAAAAATGGAACTTGGATATAATTTAATGTGAGGCTAAAAAAGATAAATGATTCAAAGACAGCACTATGATCTCTAACTTGTATAATACAAACAATACTGTACCACTAACTAAGACCAATGGGGAGAAGGTGATAACTTTACTGATTTAATCCAATTTATATAAATGATATTTTTAAATTTAATTTTCCTTATTGTCATATGCTATTTGTTTTGTGCCTTTTTTTTTTTTTAATTTTTGGCTGTGTTGGGTCTTGGTTGCTATGCACGGGCTTTCTCTAGTTGTGGCGAACAGGGCCTACTCTTCGTTGTGGTGCACAGGCTTCTCAATGCAGTGGCTTCTCTTATTGTGGAGCATGGGCTCTAGGCACATGGGCTTCAGTAGTTGCAGCACGCAGGCTCAGTAGTTGCGGCACGCAGGCCCTAGAGTGCGTGGGCTTCAGTAGTTGTGGCACATGGGCTCAGTAGCTGTGGCTTGCGGGCTCTAGAGCTCAGGCTCAGTAGTTGTGGTGCACAGGTTTAGTTGTTCCACAGCATGTGGGATCTCCCCGGTCCAGGGATCAAACCCAGGTCCACTGCGTTGGCAGGCAGATTCTTAACCACTGCACCACCAGGGAAGTCCTGCTTTGTGTCTATTGTTTAAGTAATTTTGGTAGGAGACTGGGTCACACTTTAGATAGAGGCTAGGCTCTTAGGATCTCCACTATGTGGCCCTTATAGGTTCTCAGCTGCTCACCAGTAGAATTCCCAGATGAATTAACAGTAAAAACCATTTGTCAAAGGAGACTCATCTTATGATGGATCATATCACAGGATTGTTTCAAAGAATAAATGAGATAACATTTCTGAAGTGTCTAGTATGCAATGCCTGAAACAGAAAAGAATCTCAATAATTGGATCTTCCCTCATCTTTAGTTGAATTAATAGAAAAAACCAAATACACAAACAAAAAACAAACTAAATCCTAAGGTCTATGTACTTATAGAAATAACATTAAATTTTTTTTAAAAGTGAGGTCTTAAAATATTATCTACTGGGCTTCCCTGGTGGCGCAGTTGTTGAGAGTCCACCTGCCGATGCAGGGGACACGGGTTCGTGCCCCGGTCCGGGAAGATCCCACATGCTGCGGAGCGGCTGGGCCCATGAGCCATGGCCGCTGGGCCTGCGTGTCCGGAGCCTGTGCTCCGCAACGGGAGAGGCCACAACAGTGAGAGGTCCACGTACTGTAAAAAAAAATATATATATATATATATATATTATATACTAATTATATCCTATAGGATTTTTTAAAATAACAATTCTGTATTATTACTGAATTGTACAGAATCTCCTGACAGCCTAATCAATTTTATGCACATTCTAAGTTAAATAGGAGCTATTGCTACACCTAAAATCTAAAACCCAGGCAGATTATTGGATTAATATAACTGCTATTGAGCCAAAAATTGAACACAATTGTATAAAATTCCATAAAAATATCACATGCAATGTCTCATTTATATATCTATTTATTATAAGATATGTATTAATGTTATTTATGCTTATAAGGTACTTTGATTATCACTCTAGAACACTGCTGTCCAATAGAACATAATGTGAGCAAAAAACAATTTTATATTCTCTATCAGCCACATTTAAAAAGTGAAAAATACTTAAAATTAAATATTAATGTTTAATATATGACACATATTACAATTTCAACATGAAATCAAAATAAAAAATAGAAATATTTTACATTCTTTTTTCAAACTAAGTCTTCAAAATTCACTGTACACTTTACACATAAAGCATATCTCAAATCAGAAACGCCACATTTCAAATGCTCAAGTGGCTACTGTATGGATGACACCATTCTGGAAAACACTGTTGCTCATCATATAATAATGTTTATATATAATTTCAACAACAATAAAAGTAATCCCCATATAATATCAAAATTTTAACCTCAGATTTACCACCATATCTAAAATAAGGAGAATGAATTTGTCAATTTTACCTTCTGGACAGTTTTACTAAAATTATACGTTAAAGATGCAAGGAACCACTCGAAACTAGATTCTTCAAGGGCAGAAATCACAGGAAAAGAAGTTACCTTAACTATTCAACAGTATTTAACTTAATTAAATATATAAATAAATGTGCTCCTGATTTGCCATCTCTAAGGAAGGAGAAGCCCCATATGATGAGAATATGGCTTGTTTTGTTTTGTTTTAAATTATCTTTTCTTCTAAAAAGCTCAGCTCCCTGTATTTGGGGAGCAAATGATGGGGAAAGAGGGCATTGTGAGAGTTCAGACATCCCTGTCTGTCATTTATTAGCTTTGTTGACTTAGTCAAAGTACTTACCTTATTCTTATGTAGTCACTCTGAGGTGATTTTATGTTTATTAAATCCCAGTATAAGAACTGGGACTACTAGAATGTTTTTCCCTAAATATATCTTTTAAAAATGGTATATGTGAAGTAGAAATCATCTGAAAAATAGTACTTCATCTGACTGTGTATCAGATGAAGAATGATGTTTAGTAGTCATGGAAAATATCCAATACAGAAATTCAGGAATAATACTACTTTCTCCACTCTCCCTTAAGCAAAAGGCAATGTAGAAAAAGATTTAATTCACTGTACTTAGAGGAATGCCAAATTCAGTTGTCTAATTCCCCATGGCTCCATCTTTTATAGTTAAATCTAAAGAAAATAAGACCCCTGCTGTGAATTATAGGTAAAGCGGAAAAAGAAAAATATGTATCTTACCCACTCAACATTTTTTCAGTAACAACCACTCAAAGACTGTAGCAAGGTGTGATCCGGTAAAGTCCTTATTGGCATGAAACAGGAAGAGGCTTGACTGGAGTTAACTATAGATGTTATAAGTAAGAAGGTAAGGTCAATGGGGAATGCTAAGTTTAAGAATCCAAAAGATGTTATTAAGATTGTTTTTATACAATTAAGCCCTGCAGAGCATAGAACGATTCTGGGACAAGATCTTGTAGTAGAAGTAACTTAAAATCTAGATCAGAATATAAGGGGCATATCTATTATAATACATTAAATAATAAATGGGTCTGGCATTACAAAATATTGGACTAAATGCATAGTTCAAGTTAAGAAGTCATTTGAGAAAGAGGTAGTTGTCAAGGCGAAAAAGTCTTGAACTTAAATCTAAATACATGGCCCCTATTCCTACCTCTGACATTAAGTAGCTCTAGGCACTGATCAAGTTTGCATATCTTTAGGCTTTTTAGTATTTTGTTTTTAACATTAGCAAAAGACAGAGGATGAGAGTGAATTATCTTGTATAACATTTCCAAAGGAACTGAAAAATATTATCACTGATATGGCACAGCTCGGAGAAGCCCTCCATGACTACCACTTCATTTACCATAACGTAGAAAGCTGATCTGATCTACCGAAATTAAAAATTTTGATGATGTCTGTATGCAAAGCATATTCTAGGTTTTAGGTTATAGGATTAAAAAAAAAAAAGAGTTACATGTTCTTTGAGGATCTCAAAACTAGTTTTAATGTCTTCTCCAAACAAAATTATGTGGTTATACAGTGAAATTATTGGAAGAAGATGTTGATTATTCTGGTTTAAATTTGGGTTTTTAGAACATTACAAAATAAGCTTGCTTATAAATTACATAACCACCCTATGGATAACACAATTAAATTACATAATACTTTAATTTAAAAGTATACATTGGAAGTAGGCTTACTTCTCATACCTGCTTAAAATATAGATAGAACAGTATATAACTGACTCATATGTATAAATGGCATCAACTCATCTTAAAGAAAAGACTCAAGCAATCAGACACCTCACAACTGATTTGCATCGTTACTATCAGAGAATTGAAGATTCCCTGGTATATATTCTTGGACTAACACATACAACTCTGGGAATTAAGCTTAAATTAGAAAGTAATTGAAGTAAACGGCATGCTATCCTTTAAATAGCATAATTTCAGGTTTATAGATGAATATGTTAACTGCTTTAACATCTTCCGGTTTAACATTGAGGTTAACATTAATGTTCAGAGAAAAATCTTTTAAGTTTTCATTTCTAAAGCTCTAAAATTGAGAAAAGTATTTTACAACTTTATCAAAAGGATCAGCTACATGGAATGCATAGTAACATGACTCATCAGTCATTGTACATTTGTTCAACACAAAGAGATCAAGCAGAAAAAATAAATGACAAATACTTCTTCAGACACCATTTGACCCAGCAAGTGTTAGACTCTGCTGTCAAATCACAGTGGCTGTAAATAATAGAGTTAATTGTAGGCCTTTTTCTGTTTCAAACGCTCAGTTGTGCTCATCTAGAGGAAAAAAATAAGTTCAGCAATGATATTACATTAATAAGCAATTTCAATATTTTCCATCATTACTGTTGTTTGACAAAACTAAGCATGCTGCTCCAAAGGGGGTAAAAAATAAACCCTGAGTTTTGAACTCAGGACCATAGGTATCAGTCTAAAGGGACTTATTTAGTATATAGTGAATGGATTCTCCAAGCCACTGGCTTGCAATACTGGCTGTATATAAGAGTTACTTTTAAAATCCCAGTTCCCAGGTCCCATCCATATCTAACTACATGAGAATCTTTGGAGGTAGATCCTTGGCTTTGGTATTTTTCAAAAATGTAACACAACATTGTAAATCAACTATACTTCAACACAAATTATATATATATATATATATATACACATATATATACACACACATATATATTCTAAAATTCATTGAGTTGTACACTAAAGTGGGTGAATTTTATGGTATGTAAATTATATCAGAATAAAGCTGCTATATATATGCATATATATATCAAAAAATAAGAAATAAAAAATAATAAATTTAAAAAAACCCTAAATAGCCCCAGACAACTCGTATGTGTATCCAGGTTGACAGCCAATGGTCTATAATACTCCCTTCTTTCTTAAAACAGTCTAATAGAGATCCTTGAGGCTGTGTGGACATTAAGACATTATCAATATATTCTTTATTATAAAGCACTCGGCTAGATCTATTCTAAATCAAAAGTGCCAACAGTCAGCTGGAGGTGCATACCGTCTGCATGGTGAAATCAAGAATCCTATGAAAGGTAAGAGCTGCCAAAAGGCAAAAGTTTATTATTTCAAGTTATCATGAATCCCGAAGGCTCATCTTTCAAAGAATAAAAAGATAATGATGTGCTATCTTCCCATATTCGCAGCAGTATTGAGGAAATCCTAATTATTTTATTACATGAGTGATCACAAAAGCTATCCTTGATACAAAAACACTGAAACTTCTTTTTTTTTAATCAACGAGCAATGATTAAAAAAAATAGAGTTCATCTCCTAACCCGTGTATTGGTTGTCAATAAGTATTGACAGTAGAGAAAAGCCCACCTACAAAAGTCTGAATCACTATCCCCAACTTCTGCAGTTTCTCTCATTTTAGGGAGTTGCCTGCTGAGCAGACTTTGCAAAACCAATAACAAACAAACATGACATCTGAAAAGAAAAAAGAGTCAGTAAGAGATATCTAATTACAGAGAAGAAAGATATGGAAAGTGGAAACTTATAAACCCAACAATGAGAAAATAATAACTTAAATCCAAATGGCATATAAAACACTGCTAAGAATAAGACTTCTGATAAGATAACACAGAAATTAATCAAAAAGCCATTTCCAGTCTAGGCTGTAATGACATGAAACATATCTAATTATCACCTGATATGTTTTGCCTTTCCTACTGTGTATTCTGAATCTATCCTAGTAAGAGTTAAAAGTGAACCATTTTGTAATTTGAGTCTCTCTAGTAAGCAAAAACATCAGGGGGAATATGGTTCATATTTTGATTGATGAATATTTTAATTTCTACTTCAAGTAGAAAATATCAAGATTTTGTCATATTTCTAAAAATAAGATGTGGATAAAAGAAAGGGCTGAATTGGAAAACTGATTAATTTTCTTGTTCATGCAGTGATTTCTAATACTGGTTTTGACATGTCCTAAAAGAAGATTGCTGTATTACAATCATTTATTTTTAACGATCCAAACCAGTTCTCTGGAAATCTTTGTAAATAAATTATGATGTAATTTTTTTTTTTTTTTTTTTTTTTGGGGTACGCAGGCCTCTCACTGCTGTGGCCTGTCCCGTTGCAGAGCACAGGCTCTGGATGCGCAGGCTCAGTGGCCATGGCTCACAGGCCCAGCCGCTCCGCGGCATGTGGTATCCTCCCAGACCGGGGCACGAACCTGTGTCCCCTGCATCGGCAGGTGGACTCTCAACCACTGCACCACCAGGGAAGCCCTATGATGTAAATTTGATAGTATGTTTTGTGAATTATTACAGCAAAACCTTAACAATACTAGTAAACACTTACGTATGGACAATGTTCACAGTGTTCAAATCACTTTATATATGAATCCAACCCTTACAAAAGTCAAAAAGTAATATTTTTTTAACTTTAAAATGACACAGAACGATTGAGTAACTTGCCCAAAGTCTCAAAGCTAAGTAATAGTCGGGATTCAAACTCAGACATCTCAAATCATGAATACTGCAGAGCAAGTGTGCAAATAGTTTGGACCTTAAAATCCCTTTTCTGTTTTGTTGTGGTTGGAAAAATCAAATCCAGTAAAGACAAATTCTTTTTGACATTGTTAAAGCCCAGTTCTATATTCAGAGGATATATTGCGGGTATTTGGGAAGGCAGAGGAAGAAGGTACTGTCATTTTCCTAGCTTGCTTGCCTCTACCAGCTCCCATACCTGATCGTTAGATATGTAGTCACTTTGTTTCACACAGATCTCTAATTATCACAAGGAGTTTCACAGAATTCTAAAATAACTGTACTTTGAATTTTAAACACTTAAAATAATTACATGTCATATAGCTTTTGGGGACAGAAAGGGGTTTCATGCTATCAACTCGAAAGTTGGAGGTTTCAGCCCATCCAAAATGCCAGAAATAATTATTACAGAATTTCAGGCTGAAATTAACCAAGAGCAACATATCTTCTCTTAGATTTGACAGAGCACTCTGAGAGAATCAAATCCAGGTTTCCATTTAGTGCATAAATCTGCTTAAAAAAATTCATACAAGAAGTGTTTATAACTGAATCGAAGTCCCTTGGCAAGATGCTTAAATGGAGTGCACTGTTTTAGTCAGTGTTCATTCATTCTGATGGGATCTTTATCTGATATGTACTTTGCCAACCACTTTGAAATTGCAAATATCAAAATGGTGAATTTACCATGCATGACAATATTCAAAGAACATTTATTACTTTCTGCTAATAGCAACGCATCTTGAAAGGATAGAAACAGACTTCACTCCAACGTTTTCAATATAAAATGCAGTATTAATCCAGTACTAAGTTTCTTACACTTAGAATATATTATATAGGCTCAAAATATTTAAATTTACAATGATCTCTTTAGCTTTAGCTTTTTCTTCAACTATGAAGGTCTCTATAATATAGGGAAGAACATACTTGTAGATTGAAATATACTTCTATATTGAAATACGTTAAAGTAAGTTAAAGATTGAAATAATCACGCCACAGGACTTCTGGCTTCAGTGGTGACATGTAAAGGCAGGAAGGCAGGAAAGCGTGTGAAGTCAGGAGTGACAGCTTGGAAGTTGTCACACCTGCCCCCGCAACAACAATGATGGAGAAACTGAAAAACAATAACTTTTCTAGGACACCTCAGATAACTGAAGTAGCAGGGCAAGAAGCACTGAGAAATCTGGAGAGAGAGACGGATCCAGAGAGTCACAGCTAAGATCTGCTCTCCTGGACATAAATTGATACAGTATCTAATGACAATTTTAATAGCATGCTGGAAGCTGACTATTGATAGCATGACAACGAGAAAATCCTGGGGGACAAAGTCTTAGAGAAGCCCACATATTTTTGTGGGTTTCCCCTCCAGGAACCGCCCCCCCGCCAAGTTCTCACGGTGGAGAGCCAAGAAATATGCTCCCATGGCTCTGGCAAGGGCAGAGGAAATGTAAATATTTTGGAATAATCCAAGTGTGCTCTCCATAACCAAGATCTATACTCCAGAGGAAAAGACTTTACTAGAGTTTTACCCTAAATAGGGGAAAATTATTTCCCCAGTTCCAGAATCCTCTATGCTTCCTACCTCACCTAAATGGGGTGAAGGGAAAGAAAACTACATAAACACTAGATTAGGGAACATTCCCCTCCCTCACCTTTTACTACCACACCAACAGGGCTTCCGTGTAATAACAGTGGGATTAGAGCTCAAAGAGGTGCATGACACAAAGTCTATGGAAGGAGGTGTTATTAAGAAAGCCCAAGGACAACAGGGGAAACAAAAACAAGGACAGTAGAGGAAGCTGAAGGCCCTGAATCTACAACTACAGAAAAAGTTAAAAATCTCCCAACTTCTCCAACTTCTAGCCAGATTAACATAAATTCTCACCATGCCCAGATATTTTTGACAATAAATGCCACCAAAAATTTAAAGATGAATATTGCCAATTCTATAAAATCTCTTCCAGAAAACAGGGGAGAGAAAACTCCGTAACCCTTTTTATGAGAACAGCATCACCCTACTACCAAAATCAGTTAAATATATTACATGAAAGAAAACCTACAGAACAATATCTCTCATGAACATAGGTATAATATACATATAATGAAATATTAAGATATCATCCAACAATGTGCAAAAAGAATTACATACAACTAAGAAGTAGGAATTATTTCTGCCAAACAAGGCTGTTTCAACATTCAAAGATAAAGCAGTATAAACTCTCACATCTACAAGCTAAGGGAAAAAATTATATAAACATATTAATCAATACAGAAAAAGCATTTAACAAAATCTAATACCCATTCAAGATAAAAATCTCTCGTTATGACTTCACTTATACATGGAATCTAAAAAACAAAACAAACAAGGAAATTAGGAATTATTTTTTAACTGAATGGAAATAAAAATATAGCATATCAGAATGTGTAGAATGCCACTAAAGAAGTACTCAGGGGAAATTTTTAATTTAAATGCCTGTCAGAAAAGAAGAGAGGTTTCAAATAAAAAGCCTCAGCTTCTCCCTTAAGAATCTACAAATATAAGAGGAAAATAAGCCCATAGTAAGCAGAAGAAATAATAAAGATCAAGAAATGATTAACAATACAGTGTTGTATATTTGAAAGTTGCTAAGAGAGTGAATCTTAAAAGTTCTCATTGCAAGAAAAAAATTGTAACTATGTGAGGTGATGGATAACTAAATTTATTACGGTAATTATTCTGCAAAATATACATGTATCAAATCATTATGTTGTATACCTTAAACTAATACAATGTTATGTTTCAATTATATCTACAGTTATTATTTATAACTGTAAAAAAATAGAATCCTACCCAAACTGGTTTAATTCCTAAAGATTTAAAAGAAAAATCCCTATGATGCAAGATGGGCCCCAGAGTATTCCTAAATTATGTCTTTTTTTTAAACTAGTACATAAATAAAAGTGAACATTCAAACAAACAAAAATAAGAAATGAATGGAAGGGAAAAAAAAAAACACTAGAAAAAGTCAATGTAACCCAAATTTGGTTCTTTGAGAAGATGAATAAAATCAATTAATTTCAAATGTATCAGGAAAAATGAGAGAAGATACCAGTTATTAATATCAGAACTGAGAGTGGTAACATCACTTTATATTCTACACAGATTAAAAGATAAGAAAATATTGTCAACAATCTTGTGCCATTTAATTCAACAACTTAGATTAAGTGGAAAAATTCCTTGAAAGGTATATAATACCAAAGCTCAGTCAATAAGAAATAAATAAGATGAATACATCTGTATTTATTAAACAAATTGAATCTGTAGTTAAAAATCTTCCCACAGAGAAAATCCCAGGACCAGGTGGCTTTACTGGAAAATTTTACCAAATATTTAAGAAGAAATAACACCAACACAGTGTGGTACTCTCACTCAGTTATAAAACTAGATCAATGGAATAGAATAGAGAGACCATAAACAGACCCACATATAAGGTCAACTGATTTTTTAAAAAGTTACAAAGACATCTCAAAGGAAAGAGGTTAATCTTTTCACCACATGTTACTTAAAGCTTAAATCCATACCTCACATCATACACAAAGTTAAATTAAAATGAATCTTATATGTAAATATAAAACCCCAAACTCAAATTTCTAGAAAAAACACTGCAGAAAATATTTGTGAATTTGAGTTAGGCCAACATTTCCTTAATATGCCATCAAAAAAATCATAATTTGTTCTTTATGAAAATTAAAAACTTCTGCTCTTCATACAACACTGATAAGAGAATGAAAACACAAGGTACAGTATGGAAAAAACTATTTGCAACTATATATCTAATAAAAAACTTGTGTCCAAGATATATAAAGAACTCACACTAATTAATAAGAAAGCAAACAATTCTAGAAATAAATGGGCAAAATATTTGAATGGAAACTTTACCAAAGAAGATATAGGAATGAAAAATAAGCTCATAGGGGCTTCCCTGGTGGTGCAGTGGTTGAGAGTCCGCCTGCCGATGCAGGGGACGCAGGTTCGTGCCCTGGTCCAGGAGGGTCCCACGTGCCGCGAAACGGCTGGACCCGTGAGCCATGGCCGCTGGGCCTGCATGTCCGGAGCCTGTGCTCCACAACGGGAGAGGCCGCAGCAGTGAGAGGCCCGCGTATCGCAAAAAAAATAAAAAATAAACTCATAAAAAGATGTTCAACATAATTAGAAAAACGAAGATTCAAACCACAATGAAATATCACTACACATTTATTAGAAAGGCTATCCATTCCAAGTATTGGTAAAGAAAGATGTGGAGCAGCTAGAACCTTCATACACTGGTAGTGGAAATGGAAAATGGTACCACTAGTTTGGAAAGTTTGGCAGTTTCTCCAAGACAAAGAAAGCATGTGTCTATACAAAGATTTGTACATGCATATTCATAGAATGTATGTGACATGACCAAAAGGAAATGGTCCAAATGCACATCAATAGGTGAGTGAAAAAATGAATTGTGGTATATCCACATAATGGAATACTACCCAGGAATAAATGCAATTAACTCATGATATACACAAAACCAGAACTTTCAAAATAACTATGTGATGTGAAATGAAACAGACCAGATAAACAACTGCACAGATAAACAATATAAACATACTCTATGCTTTCATTTATATAAAATTTTAGAATATGAAAAGGAATTATCGATGGCTGAAAGCAGGTAAGCACCTGCCTTGAGGTGTAGCAAAGGGTTGGGAAGGGCAGGAGGAAGGTACTAAAAAGCGGCATTAGGAAATTTGAGGACTGATGGCTGTATTTATCATCTTGTGATAATTTCACAAGATATACGTATTTCAAAACTTATCAAATAATACACTGTATTTTGGGGGGAATACATACATCCCAATGTTCAAAACTGCAGCACTATTTACAATAGCGAAAACACAGAAGCAACCTAAATGTCCATCAACAGATGAATGGATAAAGGAGATCTGGTATATATACAATGGAATATTACTGAGCCATAAAAAGAATGAAATAATGCCATTTGCAGCAACATGGACGGACCTGGAGATTATCATACTAAGTAAGTCAGAAAGAGAAAACAAATATCATATGATATCACTTATATGTGGAATCTAAAAAAAAATGATACAGATGAACTTATTTACAAAACAGAAACACAGACTTAGAGAACGAACTTATTGTTACTAGTGGGGAAGGGTGGAGGGGAGAGATAGATTGGGAGTTTGGGACTGACATGTACACACTGCTATATTTAAAACAGATAACCAACAAGGTCCTACTGTATAGCACAGGGAACACTGCTCAGTATTCTGTAATAACCTAAATGGGAAAAGAATTTGAAAAAGAATAGATAAAGGTATATGTACAACTGAATCACTTTGTTGTACACCTGAAACTAACACAACATTGTTAATCAATTATGCTCCAATATAAAATGAAAATTAAAAAAATACACTTTAAATATGAACAGTTTATTGTGAGTCAATTATATCTGTATAGATCTTAAAAAAAATCTTTGCCAGGGCATGTTCTTTTACTTACAAGTCTACCTTCCCTATCCTCTTCTTAAGATTTGTATCTTGGACGAGTTGGTCTTTTCTTCCTGTATTTCTTTCCTCACCTTGTGTTCACTTCTCAATCCATGCCAATCTGGCTTCCACCCCAAGCTTCTATCAAAATTGTGCCTACCAAAGTAACCAATGGCCTCTCTATTATTCAATCCAAATTACTTTTTCATTTCCTGTCTCACTGAACTCCTCAACAGCATTCAACATTCTTAACCTTCTTTGTTTCTTCAAACACTCTTTCTGCTTCGCTACTAAACAAAAATTTCATCAGGGGTTTCATCTACATTGTGGCCATTCTCATTCTCCAAAATTGGCTCAGTCTTCTTAACCCATTCATTAAATGTCCGTGTTCCTATGAATTAGACAAAGCCCCCCAACTTTTTTCTGCTTTTAATCTTCAACCCTCTTTATATTAGTCTGCATCTCTACACTCCAAATTATTTCAAAATATAATACTTTTTCATAGCCTAGAGCTCTCCTCTGAATTCTAGTCCTATACATCCATATGTCTACTTGAATATATAAAAATACCTCAAACTTTTTAATCATCTGTTTTTTACTTCTTTTGTTCTATACAATGGAGCCAGTGTGATGTTTTAAACATGCCAGTCTTATTTGCCAACTCATTCCTGAAAACACATCAATGGCTTTTCAATGATCTTAGGTTAAAATTTAAATTTTAGCAGGATTTAAAACATCATCTTACCCTTCCTTACTTGTGGACCATTTATAGACCCTGCTTCTTTGAATTCCAGATATACTGACCATTTTTAAATTACTTGAACATTGCTTTCTGCCAAGTAAGGGTTTAATATGCTTTTCTCACTGGTTGGCACTCATCCCAAACCATCCCTGCTTTTCATCTTTTTAAACTCTCTTCCTCAGATCTCTACTCAAATGAACTTTCATATGGAAAGACTTTCGATTTCCTGTTATCATATCTATTTTGCTCTTTACAGTTTCCTCATTGCCATGAACAATGCCTGACACATAGAAGATAAGTGAATAAAATTAATATTGTGTGTGCTGTAGAAAGAATTATCATAGTTAACTCTTTTAATTATAAATATAGGACACCATATTATAGTCTAAAAAGGATAGCCTTAGAGACAGGAAGTTAGAGGATCAAATTTAGCCTCCATCACTTCTTATTTGTGTGACTTTAGGTAATTTATTCAACTCTCTAGGCCTAAGTTTCCTAATCTCTATAATGGGTATAATTAATAACAGCTCTCCCTTGAGGTTTTTGTGTATATTAAATGATCAATACAAAACTCCCAACAGACAGCCAGTAAAACTGCATGCCCAGTACATTTTAAATATTATTATATGCTTTAACACATTTTAAGTGGAAGTTGCAGACAGTCAGTTCTTGCATAAATTTCTGGGAAGAATTAAATAAACAAAAAATGGTTATGCCTCAATATGATAGACTTTCAAAGATAATATTTTGCTTAAGAATTTGAATGCACTAAGCCCAGTTTAGAAAATTACCAGTCCATGTTATGACAGCATGCTTGCCTAACATCAATTTGATTATTTTAAGCTCTAATTACAAGTATTTTAATTCTCCAAATATGTTTTCAATAATACTTAGATCAAGGGCGTGATTTTTTGATACTGATTACAGCTTTATATAACTATATATTTACACTTTTTATCATACTAATTACCAACGAATAAGTTCATTAGCTCCCAAATTTACTGGAATGCCTTCAATGATTTAAGAGCACTATCATGAAATAATAAAGTCATAAATAATAATATACAATAATTAAATAAAATTTAATGTCATAATGAAATTGCAGATTAAAGTACTATCATTAATTCCACAACTACTAAATAACTATTCATGCATATTTTCAGCCATTGTTTTGGTGGATACAATCAGACAAATGTGTGAAACAAAAATGTAGTCAATTTTTTCTTTTTTATGGAAAAGTAATACGACTATATTTCCTTAGCCCTAGGAATGGAAGCTGTGTGAAACTTCAATTGCCAAAGGACTCCAAAATATAACATGAAAATCATTAGTAAAGAAAAAAACTATTAAGTAGTGGTTTAATACAAATAATATATTATATTAGAAAAAAAATTCTAAAAGTAAAGAACATGATGCCAAAAAAAATGGTTTTTAATATCTCTATTTCCCAGAAACAAAAATGTTTCAACCCCACAGCCAACATCGTTCTCAACGGTGAAAAACTGAAACCATTTCCACTAAGATCAGGAACAAGACAAGGTGGCCCACTCTCACCAATATTATTCAACATAGTTTTGGAAGTTTTAGCCACAGTAATCAGAGAAGAAAAAGAAATAAAAGAAATCCAAATTAGAAAAGAATAGGTAAAACTGTCACTGTTTGCAGATGACATGATACTATACATAGAGAATCCTAAAGATGTTACCAGAAAACTACTAGTGCTAATCAATGAATTTGGTAAAGTAGCAGGATACAAAATTAATGCACAGAAATCTCTTGCATTACTATACACTAATGATGAAAAATCTGAAAGAGAAATTAAGGACACACTCCCATTTATCATTGCAACAAAAAGAATAAAATACCTAGGAATAAACCTACCTAAGGAGACAAAAGACCTGTATTCAGAAAACTATAAGACACTGACGAAAGAAATTAAAGATCATACAAACAGATGGAAATATATACCATGTTCTTGGATTGGAAGAATCAACATTGTGAAAGTGACGATACTACCCAAAGCAATCTATAGATTCAATGGAATCCCTATCAAACTACCAATGGCGTTTTCCACAGAACTAGAACAAAAAGTTTCACAATTTGTAAGGAAACACAAAACAATCCCCAATAGCCAAAGCAATCTTGAGAAAGAAAAACGGAGCTGGACAAGTCAGGTTCCATGACTTCAGACTATACAACAAAGCTACAGTAATCAAGACAGTATGATACTGGAACAAAAACAGAAATATAGATCAATGGAACAGGATAGAAAGCCCAGGGATAAACCCACGCACATATGGTCACCTAATCTTTGATAAAGGAGGCAAGAATATACAATGGAGAAAAGACAGCCTGTTCAATAAGTGGTGCTGGGAAAACTGGACAGGTACATGTAAAAGAATGAAATTAGAACACTCCCTAACACCATACACAAAAATAAACTCTAAATGGATTATATACCTAAATGTAGGGTCAGACACTATAAAACTCTTAGAGGAAAACATAGGCAGAACACACTATGACACAAATCACAGCAAGATCTTTTTTGACCCACTTCCTAGACTAATGGAAATAAAATAAACAAATAAACAAAAATAAACAAATGGGACCTAATGAAACTTCAAAGCTTTTGCATATCAAAGGAAACCATAAATAAGATGAAAAGACAACCCTCAGAATGGGAGAAAATATTTGCAAACTAAGCAACTGGCAGAGGATTAATCTCCAAAATATACAAGCAGCTCATGCAGCTCAATATCAAAAAAACAAACAACCCAATCCAAAAATGGGCAGAAGACCTAAATAGACATTTCTCCAAAGAAGATATACAGATTGCCAACAAACACATGAAAGAATGCTCAACATCATTAATCATTAGAGAAATGCAAATCAAAACTACAATGAGATATCATCTCACACCAGTCAGAATGGCCATCATCAAAAAATCTACAAACAATAAATGCTGGAGAGGGTGTGAAGAAAAGGGAACCCTCTTGCACTGTTGGTGGGAATGAAAATTGACACAGCCACTATGGAGAACAGTAAGGAGGTTCCTTAAGAAACTAAAAATAGAACTTCCATATGACCCAGCAATCCCACTACTGAGCATATGCCCTGAGAAAACCATAATTCAAAAAGAGTCATGTACCACAATGTTCACTGCAGCTCTATTTACAATAGCCAGGACATGGAAGCAACCTAAGTGTCCATCAACAGATGAATGGATAAAGAAGATGTGGCACATATATACAATGGAATATTACTCAGCCATAAAAAGAAATGAAATTGAGTTATTTGTGGTGAGGTGGATGGACCTAGAGTCTGTCATACAGAGTGAAGTAAGTCAGAAAGTGAAAAACAAATACCACATGCTAACACATATATATGGAATCTAAAAAAGAAAAGAAAATGGTTCTGAAGAACCTAGGGGCAGGACAGGAATAAAGTCACAGAGAATGGACATGAGGACACGGGGAGGGGGAAGGGTAAGCTGGTATGAAGTGGGAGAGTGGCCTGGACATACACTACCAAATGTAAAATAGATAGCTAGCGGGAAGCAGCCGCATAGCACAGGGAGATCAGCTCGGTGCTTTGTGACCACCTAGAGGGGTGGGATAGGGAGGGTGGGAGGGAGACACAAGAAGGAGGGGATATTGGGATATATGTACACGTCTAGCTGATTCACTTTGTTATAAAACAGAAACTAACACACCATTGTAAAGCAATTATACTCCAATAAAGATGTTTAAAAAAAAAAGTAAGCCCCCAAAATCTTATAATCAATAGAGATATCACACACTGAAAAGAAAAAAAAAGTTTCATTCCATAGGCTAACAAAGCATCCCATTAAATGCACAGTCATAGAAAGCTTAATTAATACACTAATGTTATATACCTTCAGAATTTGTGATTCAAACAGTACACAGAAAAACAGAAGTTAATGATTTAAAATATACCTGTAAGGGAATTTTAAATTAATTATATTGAAATATAAATACTAAGTTCATTTTTATTGAAATCAACATGACCTACAGGACAATAAATTAGTAGCATGGTAGATAAAGATGGCCACGTATTTTGGCCACATCTCCCAAAAAGAGATGGAGTCTATTTCTCTTCCCCTTGATTCTGGTCTGGACCCACAAGTTTCCTTGACCACTAGAACACAACAGAAGTAACCATATAACTTATGAGGTTGGGCCTTAAGAGATCTATAGTTCTCGCTTTCATACGTTTAGGAAGTTTCCTCTTGGAACTCACCCACTACACAGAGAGAAATCCAAAGCAGATAGGGAGGCAATGAGGAGGACAGTTAAGGTACCCCCATTGACAACCTCAGCTAAGTGTCCAGACAACAGCCAGCACCCACTACCAGCCATGGTGAATAAGCCATCTTAGATGTTCTAGTCTAGTTCAGCTTCTGGGTGATTAGAGTCTCAGCTGACACCGTATGAAGCAGAAGATCTGCCTAACTAGTCCACTGTCTTAGTATGCTCAGGCTACTATAGCAAAATACCACAGACTAGGTGGCTTAAAAACAACAGAATTTCTCTCTCACAATTATGGAGACTAGGAAGTCTGAGATCAAGCCACTGGCAAATTCAAGGTCTGGTGAAAGCCTGCTTCCTGGTTCATAGAAGCCCATCTTCTTCTTGTGTCCTTACTTGGTGGAAGAGGAAAAGGAACTCTCTAGGGCACCAATTCCATTCATGAGGGCTCCATCCTCATGACCTAAACACCTCCCTAAATCCCAACTTCCTAATACCATCACATTGGGATTAGGTTTCAACATATAAATTTGTGGAAAACATGAATATTCAGCCTATAGTACCAGTCAATCCACAAAATTAAGAGAAATAATAAATCATACTGTTTTTAGAACCACTAAATTTAGGGATGGTGTGCTATGCAGATATCAAGACTGAAATAGAGGGTAAAAGTTCAACTGTGATTGAAAATGAACAGGACTCTGGAGTCAGGCTTCCTGCTTTTACTCCTTGGACCTACGGTAGTATGACCTTGGTCAACTCAGAATTCATTCCATTTCTGAGTCTCAGTTGCAACAGAAATTACTTTGTGGAATTGTTGGGAGAAGTGAAGAGAAGAGTTCCTATAAAGCACTTACGCAGAGACTGGAACTTGGCAAAAAGTTCAACACATATTGCCTGTTGTTGTGTTGTTGCTACTGATGTTGATGTTGACTTGGTCTGTATGAAATATTACACATGAGATTTCACTCTGTTGAGGTCTTGTAGTGTTAAGGAAGGAATGGAGAAATTAAGAAAGCATAAAATCAGAGAGAGCATATGTTCAATATACGTATTTCAAAGGATACATAATTTTAATAAGCTGTTATTTAAAATAACAGCATTGTTGGACAGTAAGGTAATTTTCACATTGAGTGAATAAAGCTATGATTTATTTTTCTTAAATTGTTTCAAAGTACATTACCCTTTGCCATTTTTTTTTCAAGATATATTCAAATTGGTGCATTGATTACATGTTATTGTGAAGCTTAAATACCTAAACTTAGTTGACTATCTATAGTTTTGCATGATGATAGAATTGATGTCATTGCTTATCTAATAAAATAATTGATTTGGCTATTTAATATGAAACTGAAGTTATCTCATCCCAGCAATATGCCATATATATGTATCAATATTATTTCATTACATGCTCCATTTGTTCTTTATTTATCTGATTAAATTTCAGTTTCTGACAAGAACTCTCATTTACGCTGGGCATTCAGAAAATCCTTCTCCCCTTTATTTATATTTTTTTAATTTCCCAGTGGTATTCTCTAATTAGCTCTAAATTTTGACTTTGCATTAAAAATGGCTTTTCTTTGTCCTTAAGAGAAAATTAACATTGGATTGATACTAATAACTAGTATCTATTTGTGTTACCCAAACAGCAAGTACTTTTATCTTTATGTTTGACCAACTTCACATTGTAAACCACTAATTTCACTTGCAAGGAGTCAAACTCTTAATTTCCTCTGCATTTACCCTTCTCAGCTCAGCAGGACATGTCTCCTTTCTCAAGCCTCTACTATAGACTTAATTTATCCTATAGAGAAAGGCAGTCATTCTGATACATAGTTATGAAAAACTGCTACTGCTTCCTACTGATCTGTCTACCAAATCCCATGGGCATCTCCCTGAAATTTACCCTTTAGATTAGAGTTCTCTTATGCTTGAAAACTTTCTATACGTTTAAGATATTAACATAAATCTAGAGTGGTTCCAACAAATCATAGGAGAAATGTAAAAGGGAAATAAATTAAGGGAAAATTATGTCTCTGAAGAAAATAAAATTTTACTTATAGAATTGACTAAAGAGAATACATATTTAAAAATCATCAAGTAGTTCCTAAAGCCTCCATTTTCTTTACTGTAGATTTAAGGAAGCACCTCAAGACAAGTCAACCTAGTTTGTTCGCTTTGTGCTCTTACTCAGAGCTGCCTTTCTCAGAAATGTCTTGATCAATATAAAAGCTGTGTTCAAATAACTATTTTCTCTAATTACCTAGTCAACAGGGGGAAAAATGACAGTAAAAAAGAACAGAACTGCACAATAGTTTTCAATGATTAAACAGAATTTCTGGGACTTCCCTGCTGGCACATTGGTTAAGAATCCTCCTGCCAATGCAGGGGACACGGGTTCGAGCCCTGGTCCGGGAAGATCCAGCATGCTGCAGAGCAACTAAGCCCGTGTGCCACAACTACTGAGCCCGCGTGCCACAACTACTGAAGCCTGCGCTCCTAGAGCCCATGCTCCACAACAAGAGAAGCCACCGCAGTGAGAAGCCCGTGCGCCACAACAAAGAGTAGCCCCCACTGGCTGTAACTACAGAAAGCCTGCGTGCAGCAACGAAGACCCAACGCAGCCAAAAATAAATAAATAAAAAAAAAAAAAAATAAATAAATAAAAAAAAAAAAAAATAAATAAATAAATGTATAAAAAAAACAAAAAAAAATACAGAAAATCCTGATAGAGCCAGAAATATGATAAGAAAACTCACTTTAATGATAAAGCTATAGGGACAAGTTAATTGGCCAATGTCAGTTAGCAAATTAATAACTAATGACTAAAAAAAACATGCTTTAGATTTTTTGACTAAACTTGTGTTTAGGTCTTTTAATGATATTACTTTTAAAAAACCTTAATTGACATAATATGGGTTATATTATTGGGAAAGTATTAGGAGGATCCTAAAGAAAGAGGAGTTTCTTCAGTCATCCAGGCTGTGATGGAAACAGAACTCACACTTAGTCCTTGCTACATATTCGTAATTTCACAGTGGATATCTGTACCTAAATACAAAACCAGACATGTAAGAAAGAATCATGACAAACGCAACTTAGTTGTCAGAGCAAAGCCACATCCCTATGACAAATAATTTTGATTTAATTATCAGTTCTTGAGTTCCTTGTTCCATAGAGATGCGACCAAGGGCTATGTGAGCAAAGCTATCCATCATCAATTAGATTCACCTGCCATACAGATAGGCATGTCCAGCAATACTTCAACACCAAGTGACGTAGTACGTATAGTACAGAACCCAAGCAGGTTCTGCAGGCACAGCTAAGTTGCACAATGAGCTGGCCCACAGTTTCAGTTCCATCTGTTCTTACTGCATTGCCTACTTTCCCTTGAATCACAGCTGTGGTCCCGTGAGTCCCCAAATTCAAACCCAGCTTACAGATGGTGCCACATATTGGTATAATCCAGATGTAAAACTGCCATAGAAGTTCCACCACGTTCAGGTGGCTCTAAAAGAAGTGGAGAAGGAAAATCCTCTCTGTGGACAGATATTCAAGCAATACATGTACTGGCCATTTCACCTGAAGGAGAGATGGCCAGAACTATAGACCTAAGGAGGCCAGATATTTTCTCCCCTGTCCTCAGCGGGTAAAGAACGGGGCGTTGGCCCATGACTGACCACTCAGATTCTCCTGGCTCAAGTTCTGAAATTTGAAGTCTGAGAAATTTATACAAAGATAGAGTGTCAAATTAGAGATTTTGTCAACTGGTGGAGTCAAGTGTGCAGGGGCAGCAGCAGCAACAATAATAGTCAATTAAAAATATGAGGTTCTGGGCTTCCCTGGTGGCGCAGTGGTTGAGAGTCTGCCTGCCAATGCAGGGGACACGAGTTCGTGCCCCGGTCCGGGAAGATCTCACATGCCGCGGAGCAGCTGGGCCCGTGAGACATGGCTGCTGAACCTGCACGTCCGGAGCCTGTGCTCCTCATATATATATATATATATGAGGTTCTGACCAAGCAATTTCTCTGAGTTGTCATGCTGACGTTGATCTTCGCCCAAGCCTAGTTCTACAGTACTCCTTGAAATCCCATGATTTAGCAGTCACTTTTCTAAAAATTACTATGTTATTCAAGGTAACCGGAGTTGCTTTCTGAACTCAAGAACCTGACAAATACATCCTCTGCTTCTGTAAATAAAGATAATTCAAAATGTTCTATTCACCAAGTGATATGCCTTATGAGTTTAATGCTGGGTCTATTTAAAAAAGAAAAATACCTTCACTTCCAATATGTGAACAGCTATGTATAGAGATTTGTATTTCAAAGCAAGATTGACATTCTGGGATTATGTTTTACAGATATGATAGCCATAATTAATAATAAATCTCTATAAATTGCAACACACTAATATATTATTTGAATGATTTTCCTACTAATATGTGGAAAAAAATTTGGTTTGTGATTAGAAAATTTCTAAACTGCTGAAGTTTTATAAACTAATATTTCGTAGCTGAGATTAATGTTCTATTTTAAAAGGAAATATGAAGATTTTTCAGAACACCTAGTTCAGTTGAACTAGAATAGAAATTAAAATTTTACCCATACATATTAATTGGTTTTAATATGAGAATTAACATAAGTATACTAATGTGGTAGGACTGTGAAATAATCAGCAGGTAATAATATAAATCTTAAAATGCAAAACTAGAAAGCAAGAATAAATAATGTTTACTTTGTTTTGAATAATCTATGAACTATAATTACTGCTTCTGTTTATTCATGTCTGGCTCAAAACATAAATCAACTTAAAGCCAAGTAAGCTGCTGTTTTCTTCTTTTGATGTTTTATTTTTTGAAAAAATATGTGCAGGGGGCAGGATTTACCCTTAAGATGGAAGAAGATCCTGTTGAACTCATAAACAGAAAACTCAATTTAAAACTTAATGTCATGACAAGCCCACAGCAAACATCATCCTCAATGGTGAAAAACTGAAAGCATTTCCACTAAGATAAGGAACAAGACAAGGTGGCCCACTCTCACCACTCTTATTCAACATTGTTTTGGAAGTTTTAGCCACAACAATCAGAGAAGAAAAGGAAATAAAAGGAATCCAAATCAGAAAAGAAGAAGTAAAGCTGTCACTGTTTGCAGATGACATGATACTATACATAGAGAATCCTAAAGATGCTACCAGAAAACTACTAGAGCTAATCAATGAATATGGTAAAGTAGCAGGATACAAAATTAATGCACAGAAATCTCTGGCATTCCTATATACACCCTCCAGGGATAGGGAGAGTGGGAGGGAGGGAGACGCAAGAGGGAAGACGGAAGACATATGGGAACATATGTATATGTATAACTGATTCACTTTGTTATAAAGCAGAAACTAACACACCATTGTAAAGCAATTATACCCCAATAAAGATGTTAAAAAAAAAAAAAAAAAAACAACTTAATGTCATTGGGCTTCCCTGGGGGCACAGTGGTTGAGAGTCCGCCTGCCGATGCAGGGGACACGGGTTTGTGCCCCGGTCTGGGAAGATCCCACATGCCGTGGAGCAGCTAGGCCCATGAGCCATGGCCGCTGAGCCTGCGCGTCCGGAGCCTGTGCTCTGCAATGGGAGAGGCCACAACAGTGAGAGGCCCACGTACCTAAAAAAAAAAAAAAAAAAACCAAAAAAAAAAACTTAATGCCATCATTTACTATATGAATGATTATAATTAAGCATGTGAAGTGGGCCATGGCTCCAATGTCTGTGTTCATAATACTCAAATATGAATCCTGAAAATATTGTTCCTCGTTGAACCAAGAAAGAAAGAATCATCAAAGGGAGCAAGTGACTGAAAGGAATTGTGGTCACTCCAAATGTCAATGAAGCCAGAAATAGTCTTTTAAAAGTCAGCTATGCTGCCAGTGAATGCAGAAAGGGCAATGCTTATGAGTCATTAATATAATCAAAGTAATAGCTGAATGGGCTACTAATCAATTAATAATACAAACTAGACTATTCCAGCATTTAAATTCATTTGGACACATTCAATTTAAAAGACTATGTTCCACATATAAAGAGATATAACATTTATATTACAAAAAAATGTTTGTTTTCCTATCTTTTTTAAAGAGAAAATAAAAATGCTCTAGAACCATGGTCTGAATCTCACTCTGTACTTAAATACGAGGAAGGAAAGCATTAGAAATAATAAAGAATGTTCTTCTTTTCCAATCTCTAGGCACACATTTAATCGGAATAATGTAACTGATGGATGTCCTCCACAGACATATGTAGAGGTGATGGACCATGCCCGAGTCGTTCATAAGTCACTTAATAAATGAGAGCGAGACAGAGACAGAGACAGAATAATCAAGTATTTTCAGAAGGAGAAGCTATAGGTGTTTCCAGGTAGAGGGACATAAAAGTGTCAGAATTATTTTAAACTGTTTGATATATAAATATGTAATAATGCCCTGGTATCTCAAAAGAGATAATGCAACTTGCAAACACTCTTAGGTCAGAATTTATGTATGAATTTTATCTCATTTAGAATCTAAATTAAAACAAGCCTTGACTCTGAGTATATACTGATGCAAATTATTTTGCCAGGGTTATGATAAAATATATGCTTTGATAAAGTTAATTCCTATATCAGGATACACAAAGTGGAGCCCACCCCAGTGGCCAAGCCCAGGTCACAAATCTAAACCAAAGTCAGCCTGCACTCTCAGGAAACACCGGTAAGGAAACCTAACGCACACCAATCGTTCTCCAACTCAGCTTTGGCCAGCTTACCTTACCCAAGAAAATAGGACCCACCAGCCTTATAAGGAAATCCCTGCTCTCCTAGCCACTCATGCCCTGTTTCCCTGTTGCTGCTTCTAAGTCTATAAAACTCTCTCTTGTCCCAAATCCCTCTGGCAGAATGTTCCACTGCTTGTGAGGCCCTGTACTGCTGCAAACCATGGATTGTTTTCCCTTGAATACAAGACACCAAACTGATGACTAAACTGTTTTACTTTTGTCATTTGACAGTTTATACCAATCCATAAACACATACTGATGTCACCTAAATGCTCCAATGCTCCTTCAATGAGTGAAATATTCAATTCACAGTTAAAATTACAATAAGGAAACAGTCTTTCCCAAATGCCCACTAAAATACCTATGAAAGAAGAAAGAAAAGACATGAAGATTTACTTTCTTGAAAAACAAGACTATTGTCACTATATGAGCAGTGTCCCTTAATTAGAATGTCTAAGAATTTCGTTAAGAAGAAAAAAAATCCAACCCCTCTTTCACATCCAAAATGGATCAGTTTCTTCAACACAACAGAAAGACACTTTATCCATCCCTCACTGTCTTGTCTTCATACCAACCACAAACCCTTAAACTGTAGCAAGCATACTCTAAAAGCTGGCAGCATTCCGTTACTGTAGGTGGTCAGTTTTTGAGGAACACACTGCCCATCCCTAACGAATGACCTTCTAATCTTCTGTGTCATGAAGATATATAACTTCTCTGAAATTTAAAATATTTTAAGTAAAAACAGTATTTGGCGGTTGGCAGTGTAATATTTTCTTATTGTTGCTATAACAAACTGCCATGATAATGTCTTAAAAGAACACAAATTTAGTATCTTATAGTTCTGGAGTCAGAAGTCTGAAATGGGTCTCACTAGACTGAAATCAATGTGTTGACAGGACTGTGTTCCTTTATGGAGGCTCTAGGGAGAGAATTCATTTGTTGCCTTTTCCAGCTTCTGGAGGTTGCCTACATTCCTTGGCTTATGGCCTTATTCTCCCTTTAAAGTCAGCATTGGCTGGTTGAGTACCTGCCACACATCACTCTAACCTTGCTTTCTTCACCATATCCTCTTTTCTGATTCTTCTGCCTCCTTCTTCCACATTTACACAATCCTGTGATCCCATAGGGCCCATCATTATAATCAGGATAATCATATTTTAAGGTCAACTGAGTAGCAACCTTAATTCCTTTTGCAATCAATTCCCCTTGGCTATGTAACCTAACATATTCAGGGGTTTGGACATGTCTATGTTTTGGGGGCGAAGCATTATTCTGCCTACAGCAATCAGTATAACATTGCTTTCTGGAAACTATTACAAAATTATGAAATGAACTTAAACTGAAATGCTAGGAGGAGTTATTTCTGCAGATTACATTTTCCATATATGCCAACAGTGTGTTGTAAAAAGAGTACATTGGGATACAGGCAGCCTACCTCAGGCCAGCAAAGCCACATGATATATGCCAAATTTATACTGAAATTAAGCTGTAAATAAGACTTTTTATCAACATCATACACTAAGCTAATTTGAAAAGGTCTCTCCCCAATCCAGATGCAAACATATATATTCTGAATAAAATTTAATATGAAAATGTTAAAATACATAGCTGAATCTGGAAAGATATGAAGAAGAAAAAAGAAAGGACAAAAAGAAAAAAAGGAAAAAAGAAAAAAAAAAGAAGAAATTAACAAGGGCCAGGAGTACGGAGGAAATTCAGAGCCTCTAAGTGAGAAGGACCTGACTCCATGGTAGCACATGTAACCTCACCCATAAGCCTTAGAAAATACTGAATGGTGTTTTAAGTGCTCATAAAGATGAGAGGTTCTAACCTTAACAGGCATGAGACTGCAAACTGAATCTGAGAGATTTACACAAAGCCTAAAAATAAAGTTCTCCTTATTAAAAAAAAAAAAAAAAAAAAAAAGGTGGGGAATACTTTAATGCCCTTTCTTGACTTTTACTTAGGCAAGTAGGTATTTAAAACATATCTGAGAGAAAGTGATGCAGGCCTTGACCCGCACACAAGTATAAAGTCTTCATTTAAAATACATTTTTGAAGCTAAAATATCAGTCTTTGAAAGTGATATAAGATGGGTCTGGGAAAGGTGATAGACCAAGAACTCTGGCAAAAAATAACTTTTTACTAAAGTTCTCACCATCCAATGATGAAAGGACTACCAGATATAAAACACCCAAATGAAAAGCATAGAGAAAATATCAATATTTACTTAAGAAAATGAATCACTACAAGAGAGTGTCATTCAACAGAGCTGTTGGGTTATTTAGAAATTCCATAACTATAAATATTTTTTAAAATGGAGACTTTACAATAAGTATGATTTAAGTGATTAGAGGGTAAGAAATGGATAACTTATTTAAAGAATGACACACTGAAAAACAGAATAACTTTTAAAAGAACAAACATAATTTCTAAAAATAAATTTTGTATTGAAAATAAAACTCAGAAGAGAATAAAATAATAAACTTAACTTTGGGAAGAAAAATTAGAGACCTGGAAGTTCCAGTGATACAATCACCCAGAACGAATTACAGATTATATAGCACTGAGGATTTAACTTCACTGCCCACCAAGGAAGAAATCCCAAAGAATATTCCAGATTAATTGAAATACCTGGCTAGCTACATTCAAAAAGAATGGAGTTTTTGTAATGGCTCCTTTATCTTTAAGTTCACCCAAACTTGTCCTAAGTTAGTAATCCCTGATTAGTTCAAGGCAATATTTCTTTTTTAAAAATTTTTATTTATTTATTTCTGGTTGCGTTGGGTCTTTGTTGCTGCACGCGGGCTTTCTCTAGTTGCAACAAGCAGGGGCTACTCTTTATTGCAATGTGCAGGCTTCTCATTGTGGTGGCTTCTCTTGTTGCAGAGCACGGGTGCTAGGAGCACAGGCTTCAGTAGTTGTGGCACACTGGCTCAGTAGTTGTGGTGCACGGGCTTAGTTGCTCCATGGCATGTGGGATCTTCCCAAACCAGGGCTCGAACCCGTATCTCCTGCATTGGCAGGGGGATTCTTAACCACTGCACCACCGGGGGAGCCCAAGGCAATATTTCTTAAAGCGTAGTTTACAAAGGTGGAAAATCTTTTCATAATAATACTAAGGTGCTATTTACCATTTTCATTTTGTTGGCATTTGCACCAAAGGCACAAAGCAATGATAAAAGTGTCAGTGCCTTAGAGCAAATTATGGTATTGGCATCAAGCTGGACTAATTATGTTGTATCACTGTTTTCTTCATAGCTGGCACTTAAAAATAAAATGTAATCACAACTTTTTAAATGTCATTTTTACTTGATGAAGTAGTAAAAGGTAATAACTTTATTAATTCTTGAACCTTAAAATTCATTTCTTTATGGTAATATAACTATTCATAAACCAATTCTGCCTCTTCTAAAATACATTAACTCAGAAAAAATCAGTTATGTGATTTTTTAGTTGTAGGCTGAACTAGCCACTTTTTTCATGGATCATTTTTAATGAAATCATAATAGGGAAAGCAGAGAGAGAATGAGGCAGAAGTCAAATTTGAAGGGATAATGGCCCAAAGTTTTCCAAAACTAGTGTTAAAAAAAAGGATGTAGCACTGAAAAGGCAGTACAGGGAAAACAAAATAATTTTAAAATGCAATTAATCCAAGAGAAAGCAAGAAAGAAATTGAAAAGGAACACATAAGTAGAATAAATAAAAAACATAGAGTAAGATGACAAATATATTCCTAACTATATCAGTTTTTATATTTAATATAAAGGGAATAAATATCTAATTAAATATTATTATTTTCAACCTGGAATAAGAAAAAAATCCCATATATCTGCCACTTTCAAGAGACATTATGTAAAACTAAGGACACAGAAAGATTGAAGGTAAAATTACGTTAAAAAAAAAAACCCACACAATAACAAGTATACTGGTAAAGATACAGAGTGAATAAAATTCTCATCACAGCTGGGGAAAGTATAAATTAGTAACAACCACTTTGAAAAATGGTTTGGCAGCATTTACCAATCCATGTAACTTAGTAAACATATGTTGTATACCCAATAAAAATGCACACATATATGCATTTCCTCCATACTGTTCTCCATAGTGGCTGTAACAATTTATAGCCATTTATTTGGGTGACTTATAATGGGAGAAAGAGAAATAGCCAAATTTCCAACGGCTTGTTAAATATAGGCTCTGAAATAATACTAAAGTCCAGAACACGAAATACATCTGAGGCCCAATTGTCAAAGTGGGAGGTCTTGGCCTATGTCTCTCAATGGCTCCTGTGGGCCCACAAACCATCCTATAGTTATTTTTTCAGTTCCTGAATGCATAGTTATAATCCTCATAATGTTTCCCACTATTAGGGTAATGAAAGCTAAGAGGGAGCTCTTAGAACTCCCCCATATATGCAAATAAAAAAATAAAAAACACCACCACATCTGTAAGGGATCTGTGAAGATTTTTTTTACTACTATTAAAGATCTGAAAATTGCAGGGCTAGTGATTCCTATCTTATCCATCGTTACCTTATCTGTTTGAAAATGGAAAAGCCTGATAGGTCTTAGAAAATAACTAGAGATTATTACATAAAAGTGATCAGGCTGTACAGGTCCAATAATATCGGACGCATACATGACAAATGAGGAAGGTGTGTAGACTATCTGGTTACGTGTCAACAGGAGAATCACATTGAAGACGCATTAGTTTTAGAGTAAAGCTATGTCCTCTTCTGTCTATACTTGAGAAGCAACTCCTGGTAGTCTTCTGGGCTCTGGTAAAGACTGAATGTCTAATTAAAGAACACCGAGTAACTATGCAGCGTGAATTGCCCATCATGAACTGGGGTATATCTACTCCACCATTAAATGGAAATGGAAAGTATGAAACTGAGCCCAAGTTCGTCAAAAACAGGCAATTAATTGTATGAGCTGGTAGCTCAGAATCTCATGATGGCTATTCATGCTGATCACCAACACTTCCTAAACCCACAACTATGGCCTCAGGGGGAAATTCCCTATGACCAGTTAGTAGGAGGTGAAATGATTGTGGGAAAGCAATAGCCACAGGATTATTGCATTACTGAGGACTAGTGGTAAGGGAAATCCTTCAGAGAGTAGAACTTCAGGCAGTATATCTGGTTGTCCACCCTTCACAGAAGAAAGGAAACTTTGAAAAGAAGTTTGGTTTGTTTTTTAAAGTTCATAGATAGCAGTGAATTAAAAGGCACTTTAAAAATTCTAGTTTTTGGGCTTCCCTGGTGGCACAGTGGTTGAGAGTCCGCCTGTCGATGCAGGGGACACGGGTTCGTGCCCCGGTCCGGGAAGATCCCACATGCCGCGGAGCGGCTGGGCGCGTGAGCCATGGCCGCTGAGCCTTGCGCGTCCGGAGCCTGTGCTCCGCAACGGGAGAGGCCACAACAGTGAGAGGCCCGCGTACCGCAAAAAAAA
>NW_020173215.1:10354191-10467449 GCF_003031525.2 Neophocaena asiaeorientalis asiaeorientalis
AGGCCACAAAAGGGAAAGCCCCGCTTCCCCAAAAAAAAAAAAAAAAAAAAAAAAATTCTAGTTTTTTACTAAACCACTTAAAAAAGACTTCATGGTATCACAGTTTTCAAAATCCATCACAGTTGTATTGGCATGAGAGGACCCTATTTACAAATAGCAGGTGAAGGAGTCAGTCCACAGGATGTATTTTGGCCAGGGCTATCTTGCACTCCCGCTCTCCAGCCTTCTGTGGTTAAATGGCAACACACACACCAAGGAACAGGCTTTGGACCACGAGCTCTGGCTAATCAGGATGCAGTCAAAATGCGACATCTCATGGTTTCGAGTATAGAAGTCTGTTTCCACTTCATGAGAAAAGGACAGTGTCACAGAGTGGGGTTACCCAGTAAATAGCTACTGAAGCCATCACTTCACTTCATCCCTATAGTTTTTATGGGAGTGTCCTGTGTGTGTAGATACAGAAAAAGCTGGGCTTGAGAGGACATACTAAAAAGCGGATAGTATTGTATCCATTTACAATAAGCTCACAAGTTGTTTTGTTTTGTTTTGTTTACATTCACACTCATGGGCAAGAGCTGAGGTTAGCTGCTGTCTATACAATTGGAAAGGAAAGGTCTGAAGATTGGTAACAAAGAGTTCTGAAGGAGAGGTATGCATGAAACTTTTAGAATGACACAGAGTATGAAGATATTTGTGAATGGCCACGCAAAGTCCTCAAGATCACCTTCACTTCTCACACCAACTTTATGTTTCGGGGTCCCCAAGACCACCCTTAGGCTTAATAATTTACTAAAAGGACTCACAGAACTCATAAATAGCATTATACTCACAGTTACAGTTTATTAGAGCAAAAGTATACATATTGATATTAACAGGGCCCAGGAGTCACCAAGCACAAGTTTCAGTTGTCCTCTCCCAGAGAAGTCATTCACACAGTGCCTTTATTTCACAACAGTGTCTGACAACACCCATGGAGTACTGCCAAACAGGAAAGCTCACCCCAGCCTGGAAGTCCAGAATTTTTATTGGGGGTTGAATTGCATAGACATGGCTGACTTCTCCCGTGGCTGACCACAGTCTCCTGCCACTCCAGAGGTCAAACTGTGTGGTCTAAGGTCCCCACTACAAGTAAAGTGTTAGCATATCTGGCTTGGCCCCAAGGTGAACAGATATCCTTACGAAACAGGACATCCCAAGGGCTTAGAGGTTATTTCTCAGGATCAGAAAGCAAAGGCCAAACCTCTCTTTGGGCAAGACTAATTCTCTGCTGCACAGTCCAATGGAGAAGACCCACTGAAGAAGAGAAAAAAATAACATGTTCTATGAATGCTAACCAGTTTCTTACCCAAACACCTCAGTACTACCTCACTGTACCTCATCTAAGATTTATCTTCCTCGTTCTCATTTTTGGTCTCAAGATTGGTGTTTTTTTGTTTTTTTTTTTTTCTTAGAAAGTATTGATTGCGCACATATTATTTCCTTTTAAGAGAACCACCCCTCCTATCCACATGAGAATGTTTTGGTCATAGGTTCTCCGAAAAGATAGTCCATCAGAACACAGCAATTCATCACCTATATATTCCCAAAGGTTGTCATTCTGTATGAAATATTAACATACATGTGAAATCAATGACGCAGCTCTGGCTCTGATCTTTTAGACTCTTCTCCAGAAGAAGACAGAGTGAGGCACCTCTTCAACTATATTTGGATCATAACTCCTATGAAAAACTGTTTGAATTGTAACACAGAATACTCCAGAGGAAAACCAGAGTTATTCGGGTATGTTGTGATCTCAGCCAGTCACTAGGAAATAAGCATTTCTCTTAAGCAAACATAATTTACAGAAGAAAGTTCCGATCATCTCTTGACCAGACCAGCTCCTTGACTTGTCTTCCTGCTTTCACTCTTGCCACCCCATGATCTTTTTTCTATAATACAGTAAGAAGAGTGCATTTTTGAGTCTTTATTTTGGGGTCTTCTAATGAAACTCTTCTTCTATGGCTGACATATACCCTACTTAGTCTGTAATTCAGCATAGAATTTTGCAGAATTTATAGAACTTCATAGAACTTTGCAGAATTTATAATTATTTATTTATATTCTCCTTCTCTCTGTCTTTGTCTCTTTCTCTCTCTCTGCTCCCCTCCCTTTCCCCACTCCCACTCCCTCTGGATCCCAGTCTATTCAGTTATATCAACTCCTTTCCACCTGCAAGCTGGAATCTCCAGAAGAACAGGAGCATGACTGTCTTTCTTGTTTCTCTAAACTTCATGCTTGGCCCATCTTAGCAATGAATGCATTTACCTCTTTTACAGTGTCTACTGTGCCTGCCAGGCACAATTCCTAGTATCTTACAAATAAAAAATAAAAACACATTCAGTTGTCCCTCATAACAACCTGAAGAGGTGGTATCATTTTTAGTCCCATTTTACAGTTGAGTAAAGTGAGGCACCCAGAAGTAAAGTAACTTGATCAGGGTCACAGGCGGTAGAGACAAGATTATAAACCTTAGCCATCTAACTCTAAGGAACGTGCTCTTAACCACTAGGCTGTGCTGAGTAAATTAACAGAAAGCTGCTTCCATTTTCTTGCAAATGGGTTTAACTTCCTGGAACTACTTTGATAAAATCTTTCATTTCAGAAGAAGTCTCTGCTTTATACTTGCTTAATTTAAAGATTCACTCAAGAGATTCCCCTCTTCATGAAAGAGAGAGGGAGAGAGGTTGTCACCCATGGTGCTTTCACATTATATTACAACCTTTTGAGAAAATATTCGCTAATTTAAAATGGAAACACAAAGGCAGCTATCTTCTAGACTTGAGAATTTAAAAATATTATTTCTGTTTTCATTTACCTGAAGAAAGTGTAACACAGCAGCTAAATTTAAGTATATCCAAAGGCCGCTCCAATTCCATTAAATAATGAGAATTTTTAATGATTATCTCACTAAATTTTCTGACTATAACATTTATACCTTGAAAATTCCACTAGCCAATGAAATATTTTTCATTCAGAGTAGTCCAGTGATTGTCTTTTGAATAATCAAATATACAGCTCCCTTTTATTTTAGAATGTCAGGAAACAGTTCGGTTGACAGTATTAATAGAGTAGAAAATCCATGATCACAGAAGCTTTCCTGTCAAATATGACAACTTTCTAAATTACTTGTCAATGCTGTCCTGCACACAAGCTTAGCTGAACTAAGTTAGGCAAGTTAACAGTGAGTGTAAAGGTGAGATACATCTCAAAATTTCAATGATACTTAGCACTGTACAAATCTTGGAACTGAGTAGAGAAAATAAAGGAAAAGCTTACCTACTTCCTGTAGCCATCTAAGAATGAAAAGCATATTTACACCAAATTCTGAGAAAGGAGACTTTTACCACATATTTAATGTAACCATCAAACAAATGTGATGGGGATTTGTTCTCATTTAATGTCAAATGAAAAGAATTGTTAACAAGGATGTCAAGTAAATCTGTATGGTAAAATCAAATGATAAAGATGGTATTTATAATTAGGAACATTAACTTCTTTTCTAAATTCAAACTTCAATTTCTGAAATCTAGGACTAGAAAATAAGTAAGAAATATTTCCATGAACTAATCTATCTTCCAAATGGATTATAATCATTCAGCATATTTCTGGATGAAAGATGAAAGTAGTTCTTAAAACTAATATTTCATGCAATGTATATTCTGAGGATAGATGTTAGATGTTAATTTATTATTATGGTTAATACTTAATGAACACAATGTGCTAGGCACTCTTTTGTCATCTTACATGAAGTATTTACTTATTAATCACAATCAACCTATGATAAGTTCCCATTTCTAACCCATTTTTTTCAGATGTGAAAACAGGGGATCAGAAAATATAAGAATTTGCTCACACTGACAAGTGTAGAGCCAAAATTAAAAAAGAGATGTTAGACCCCACGTTCTTAAGCACCAACACAAGGAAGACTTTTACGTTAAAGATTTTACATTGTTGGATTTTTGTGTTGACAAAATTATCCAAACACATTACCAGTCTGCAAATCCATCAGGTGTCTACAGAAGTTTTATAGTAAATTGTAAATTTGCTTTGAATCATCCTTTCTAAAATGTTTATCAAAAACTCAGTGCGATTCTCCTTTCATTATATAATGAAGACTAATTTTTATGCAGGAAGAGATCTTATGTTGTACGTATTAATATACTTCAAGAAGCTGAGCAGGATGTGTCAACACATACTTTGAGTTTATGGGGACACAGCAGACAATAAGCATGTAATAAAACAGAAAAAGAAAGAAGTCAGAAAAAATCTTAAAACTACTGGGATATTCAGATTTCTCCCCCATTGCCTCCTGTGAAGTACATTCCTAAGACATTAGAGAATAATTTGGGGCCTCCATTTTCTGCTACTATAATAGTTATTTTATTACACACATTAATTAAGCAAGAAAATTCTAGATTCCCTCTTGGTGCAAAAAGAATTTATTGGCAGCAGAGCAAAGTGGTAATTCTCATAGCTGCATGATAGCTGTGCTGATCCACAAGGTCTATAGTCAGAGAGAAATAAAAAAGCAACGTAAATAGATGCCACTTACTGAGCAGCACCTAAAACCTACGACATCCTGTACTAGCTACTTTAAAACATCGTTTCATTCAGTGCGCCCAAAAATTCCTGTAGACAAAGGGATAGTTTGCATATGTCAGTGCATTAGATGGCTATAATTTTCCAGTACTGGAAAGAAAATTTTAGTTTATAAACAATTCTGAGTCAGAAGACATATTGTCTACTTATTTTATATCTCCTTTCACTACTTCAGTATAGAGCTTTGCATGGCATTAATATTCAGTAAATGTTCTTAGTACAATAAGAACTTTGACTATATTGAAATCCTTGAAGAACATTATCAGTTATTTTATCTGTGGTCTTATGCCTTAAATTCTTCAATTCAAATGATGAACAAGAAGGCATAGATTAATTTTCAAAGAGGATTAAGATAAAATATATTGGTAATTAAAGACCTTAATTAGATATATATTTAAAAAATTTTTTCCTGAAGTATAGTTGATTTACAATGCTGTGTTAGTTTCTGGTGTACAGCAAAGTGATAAGTTACGCATGTATATATTTATATTCTTTGTCATATTCTTTTCCATTATGGTTTATTACAGAATATTGAATATAGTTCCCTGTGCTATACACTAGAACCTTGTTGTTTATCTATTTTATACATAGTAGTTTGTGTCTGCTAATTCCAAACTCCTCATTTCCCTCCCCCTCCCCCGTTTGGTAACCATAAATTTGTTTTCTATGTCTGCAAGTCTGTTTTGTAAATAAATTCATTTGTATCATATTTTAGATTCCACATATGTTATATCATATGATATTTGTCTTTGGCTCACTTCACTTAGTATGATAATCACTAGGTCTATCCATGTTGCTGCAAATGGCATTATTTTATTCTTTTTTATGGCTGAGTAATATTCCGTTGTATATATGTACCACATCTTCTTTATCCATTCCTCTGTTGATGGACATTTACATTGCTTCCACATCTTGGCTGTTGTAAATAGTGCTGTAATGAACATTGGGGCACACGTATCTTTTTGAATTATGGTTTCCTCCAAATATACATCCAGGAGTGGGACTGCAGTATCATATGGCAGCTCTATTTTCAGTTTTTTTAAGGAACCTCCATACTGTTCTCCATAGTGGTTGTAACAATTTACAGTCCCACCAACAGTGTAGGAGGGTTGGTTCCCTTTTCTCCACACCCTCTCCAGCATTTGTTATTTGTAGACTTTTTAATGATAGCCCTTCTGACCAGTGTGAGGTGATACCTCATTGTAGTTTTCATTTGCATTTCTCTAATAATTAGCAATGTTGAGCATCTTTTCATGTGCCTATTGGCCATCTGTATGTCTTCTTTGGAGAAATGTCTATCTAGGTCTTCTGCCCATTTTTTGATTGGGTTGTTTGCCTTTTTGTTATTGAGTTGTATGAGCTGTTTGTATATTTTGGAAATTAAGCCCTTTTGCAAATACAGTAAGTCGGTCGCAACATTTGCAAATATAGTAAGTCTGCTACATATGAATGAGTTCCATTCTGAGAGTGAGTTTTTAAGTCCAATATGTTCGTAAGCCCAACAAAGTTAGCCTAGGTACCCAACTAACACAATCGGCTATATAGTACTGTACTGTAATAGGTTTAGAATACTCTTCACACAAATAACACATAAAAAACAAACACAAAAAATAAAGAAAACATATTTAATCTTACAGTACAGGGCCTTGAAAAGTACAGTAGTACAGTACAATAGGTGGCATACAGGGGCTGGCATCGAGTCAAGAGGCAAGAAGGGTTACTGACTGGAGGAGGGAGAGGAGATGGAAGAAGGTAGAACTGAAGGATCATCAGCAATAGGAGATAGAGGGCAAGTTGCAATTTCACTCATACCTGACGTTGATGGCACAGGTTCTGGTCCCTTGCTGGATTCAATTCTATCTACCCTCTTGAAAAAATGATCCAGTGATGTCTGGGTAGTAGCTCTTTTTTTCTCGTCATAGATGACATGGTAGCACTGGTAGCACAATAGGATGCATGCAGGTGACAATGTATGCCAGACACACGAACTAATTTACATGATTGGACATACAAATGCACGTTCACATCTTTGAAAGTTCACAACCTGACGGTTTGTATGTAGGGGTCTTATAGTATTTTCTCCCATTCCATAGGTTGTCTTTTCATTTTATGGTTTCCTTTGCTGTGCAAAAGCGTATAAGTTTGATTAGGTCCCATTTATTTATTTTTGCTTTTATTTCTATTGCCTTGGGAGACTGACCTAAGAAAACATTGGTATGATTTATGTCTGAGAATGTTTTGCTAACATTCTCTTCTCAGAGTTTTATGGGGTCATGTCTTATATTTAAGTCTTTAAGGCATTTTGAGTTTATTTTTGTGTATGACATGACAGTGTGTTCTAACTTTATTGATTTACATGAGGCTGTCCAGCTTTCCCAAAACCACTTGCTGAAAAGACTGTCTTTTCTCCATTGTATATTCATGCCTTTTTCATCAAAGATTAATTGACCGTAGGTTTGTGGGTTTATTTCTGGGCTCTCTATTCTGTTCCATTGATCCATATGTCTGTTTTTGTGCCAATGCCATGCTGTTTCGATTACTGTAGCTTTGTAATATTGTATGAAGCCTGGGAGGGTTATGCCTCCAGCTTTGGTTTTTTCCCTCAAGATTGCTTTGGCAATTCTGTGTCTTTTATGGTTCCATATAAATTTTAGGATTATTTGATCTAGTTCTGTGAAAAATGTCATGGGTAATTTGATAGGGAGCACATTAAATCTGTACATTGCTCTGGGTTGTATGGCCATTTTAACAGTATTAATTCTTCCAATATAAGAGCATGGGACACTATCCCATTTCTTTGAATCATCTTCAATTTCCTTTAATTATATTTTTTAGATTGCCTTAAACATTTACAGAGATTCAACTATATGCTGGTCATTATGCTTGACACTAAAAGCTATGACATAGGTGTTCACAGAGGCGTTCACATCAACATCATGAGTTGTGTGTGCATATGTGTGTGTGTTGGGGAGTGAGGTGGAAAGACAAACCCTAATAAATAAAATAAGCATGTTTAATACATATATGGCTAGGTACTTTATTGGTAGATTAAGCAGCATTGTCTCTTCCCGCTGCCAGATTTTCACCTTTTTTTCCTGACTCCCCTTCAAGAAAGTAGAAAGGTCCATGCTTCACATACTCAGAATATGTATGTAGAGGAAGGAAAGGAATGAGCCTGCCAGAATTCCTTTTTTTTTTTTAAAGGGTGATTATGAGTGTGACTATTTTTTAAATTGTATAATTCATTTATACAGAGAAATCATTTGGATTTAACTATTTACAGTCTTTTTCAATTTTCATTTCCACTGGCCAAATATAGTTCACCTAATAGTCAACATTTACTTGAGCTGATCACCATTACAAATCAGCCATGACCCAGAGCTTTTAGTCCCCCCGCCTTAAAGACTATGATCTAATTTGAACAGAAACATTTCATAGTAAAAGATTCACCAGTCTCTTTTCCCTCTTATAAATACATCTGCCAAAATTGATCTAATATGGTCAAATTTTCAACACATTTTCTTTTCAAACCCATTATTTGCAAGTATTGTAAAGCAAGGCAAATACAGTTCACTTCCCCCAAGCCTTCTACAACTTACTGCACACTCTCAAGTTTAGCTTTTACTATCTTTCACAAATGTCTGACACAACCAGGCATTTTTACTTTAAGACAAAACTACACCCTTTAACGTTTGTTTTGTAAATCCTAGACCCAGTGAGCATCATAGTGTTGATGGTAAATCAAAAAGGGTCTTAGAAAAGCACGAGGCAAGTTGGGGTTCCCCTTAAATTACAGTTTTTTCTCAGGTTGGTGGGGGCCCAGAACTATGGACACAGTGATGAGACAGTGACCCAAGGCTTCCAAGAGAGAAAGCTAAGAGGGATGCAAGAACAAGTGACCTGTGTCACTGGGCACCAGCTTCAGCAGATATTTTGTGACTCCAACTATGGCATATGGGAGCAGCTAAAAAGTGACGAAGATGTAGACCACCACTGTTAACTGTGGGCACTGGGAATATCAGCAGGGACCATCACAGCAACCAGAAATTCATTTGTATTCCCTGGGCACCAAGCAGGTCTCTCAGACTCTGGAGGGACACGAGGTTGGGAAGGAGAACCTACCACAAAGAAGATAGGATTTCCTGCAACGATAGAAAGTTAAAGGGTGATAGTGAAATAAGTTCTAAAGGAAATTAAGTGGTATTTCATACATATCTTGGCTTACAGGCCTGGTTGTAAAATAATAAAAGTATATATGAAGTTCATAACAAGAAAGACAAAAGGCATGATTAATGTGTCACAGAGAAGGTGACATTTGAGAAACTTGAAAGATGAGCAAAAGCTTCCTTAGCAGTGGGAATAACACATACAAAGTTAGAGATAGCTTTAATAGCATACTTTGAACTGGAATATAAAAATTTACAAGCAACTGATTTTAAGAGATGTGGAGTAGAGAGATAACCATAAAATACATTGAATAATATTCTTCAATAACAGTGATTCTCCAAGTATGGCTAAAGGACTCCTAGTGATTCCAATAATTTTTCAGGGGGTCCACTATGTCTAAAGTATTTTTCTAATAATAATAAGGCATTATTTGCCTTTTTCACTCTTTTCCTCTCACAGGAATTCAGTGGAAGTTTCCAGGGGCTACAAGACAGATGAGAACACAACAGATTAAATGCATAAACAGAGATGAGAATCCAGTGATCTTCTATTAATCCAGACATTAAAGTTTGCAAGAATGTAGGGGCTTCCCTGGTGGCGCAGTGGTTGAGAGTCCTCCTGCCAATGCAGGGGACACGGGTTCGAGCCCTGGTCTGGGAGGATCCCACATGCCGCGGAGCAACTGGGCCCGTGAGCCACAACTACTGAGCCTGTGCGTCCAGAGCCTGTGCTCTGCAACAAGAGAGGCCGCGATAGTGAGAGGCCCGCACACCGCGATGAAGAGTGGCCCCCGCTTGCCACAACTAGAGAAAGCCCTCGCACAGAAACGAAAGACGCAACACAGCAAAAGTTAATTAATTAATTAATAAAAACTCCTACCCCCAACATTTAAAAAAAAAAAAAAAAGAATGCAAAGCAATGCCACTCCCCTCACTTTTTTGTTTTAAAATTATTTTTCATAATAACATCTTATATATGTTAACATGCAATTAAATAAACTTTAAAAGGTTTTGACTATATTTGTTTTAATTTCTAACATGGTAAATACTATTAGATAAGACCCCCCCCCAAACAAAAGCTTTTTGTTGTTCATCTCAAAAATTTTCAGTCATATGAAAAGGTTTGAGACTAAAAACTGTGAAGATCCATTTTGAAACCTAATATGGGCTAAGTTATAGGCTTTATATGTCTAAAATAACTATTATGACAAAATGGGAACTATGAATAATCAGCATGGTCATTAACCACAACTGCAGAGTTGGTATGGGTAAAGGATGCGAATGCATTAACAGTGAAGATGGGTATGGAAGTGGTTGCTAGAGGTTTAAAATGCAACTGAGGGGTAGTATAAATAGATTTTTTTTAAAAAGGAAAGTAATCAGGTGGTAAGCAAATATGCCTTTTATTAAAAGTAGCGTCACCAACATGAGTTTTGCTAATAAGAAGAAAAAGAAAACTTACACAAACTAAACTTTTGCAGATTAATTAATACTTTATGCATAAATTTTAGGCTGAGTGTTTTATAAATACTCAATAGCAAAAATGGAACATTCAGTTTTTAGTGTCCAAAATGAATATTTTCTGGGAGAAATTAAAGTCAAAAACACTCTTCCAAAAGTTTACGTTAGGAAATCCCATGTGAGGACATAGCAAATGTTTGAATATTTGATACCAACGCAACATTACTATAGATGTTTAGTCAAGTCTTAAAAATAATTTATTACTAAATATGACCAACCTTTAGGATAATGATTTTAGCAATATTTATCCTAAATATGAAAATCATTATCCTAAATACTGACCACATCTGTTATATGGCTTACTAACTCAAGGATTATTTTAATAAGTCATATACAACCCAGATATTAAGGACGCAAACTGAAAATTGAGTTGATGTGGAACAAATATGGTTATCTATGGGGATTTAACAACACAATGATAAAAAACAAAACTTGCCAAGATCAAAAAAAAACTAGGAGAGAAAATATACAATCTCAGTTAATTTTATTGTTGTTTTGTAGACATGCTCTTAAGTTGTTCTATAAAATATTTTATATAAAAGTAAATGCAATTAAAGAATTTAGCCTACTTTTACTTACTACTGATAAGTTAGAAATTGTGTTATCTTGCTGTAAAACTTGGTAAGTACAAAGAGTAAAGTCAGTACTCTTAGAAATAATGCCATCCTTGGATTAATGAGGAAATTATAAGAAAACTAAGAGAGAAAGATGAACTATTTTTACTCACAATCAGTTTTAAGAAAGAGAAGGCAAATTTAGGCAAATAATAATAATAATCCTATAATATTTTGTTAAAACAAATACTTCTAAGAATCATATTTGGTTATTTTAAGTGAAAACAACAGAATGAAACCCTCACGTTTTGATGTTCCCCAAAAGTTGAGCCTACTTTGGTGATGGATAATCCAAAAGAGGAAAACATTAAAGTCAGTGCATAACAAGGAAAAGAGAGTTTCATGACATAGTTTCTCGTTGTTTGTTTGTTTTTAATATTTTCATGAGGCTCCACTGTTCTTGTCATTTTGACAGAGCGTTTCTCCCTTGATACAAAGTCTACAAAGTACTTTAGGGGGTATTTTCTTTAGATGTAATTCACAAAAGACAGTGAACACATTCAATAATCAATGTTTCCTTTAAAAGATAGCTTCAATTCCCTAATGTCTTTTTAATGGTTTCTATTTTATCTATACTCTGCCAAATTATTCTCACCACATTAGAATACACTGATACATCCTTGAAAACCAGTACTAGAAAAAGTAAACAAAAACAATAACAACCTAAAAAACCTTGCGAAGGATTTTTTGTTTGAATAACAGTTTCTTCAGTATTAGTCACCACATGAATAGTGACCACTCAGTGATGAAATGGCTGCTACTGGCACCAAAGCCAAGAGTACACGCTAGATTTGAAAGCAGATTGGAAATAGAAAATCTTTTACACAATGCAAAATGACATGATTTTTACTAAGGCATGAAACTGGTGGGAGGTTTTTTGGTTTTTTTTTTAATTGCGATACACTCTTTCTTATTAAATATATCTTCTCATAAACCTCTAGGGCCATAGAAACTTTTATAAATGTTATATATAACATTTTGTTCTAAGGATTTATTACATTTCTTCTTTTTTTCCCTGAAATACACATGGACATTAAACAATGACTGACAGTGTAGCAGAGACTTCATTGTTTACCAAAAATAAATTCTCTTCCCTGCAATAACAGAAGTACTATGCACATGTATGTCCAACTACACTGCATGCACCAGCCCCCCTTGCAGTAAGATACAGCCACATAGCTAAATTATTTCAATGGAATGCAAACCAAAGTGAGGAGTGCTCCTTCCAATCTGGACTCCTGAGACCAGTCTTTTTTACCTTCCAGTACAATTGGGCGAGTACCCACGTATCTACTGCAAACTTAGACACATAAATTACTGTGCTATTTTAACCACTGAATGTTTGGCCTCTTTGTTACAGCCGCTAGCATTCCCTAGAATGTAACATTAAATATAAAGAAACAAGTGTCTCATCCTAGTACCACAGCACTTTCAAAACAGCTCAGATAAAGATAAGACATCTTTCCTCGAAATATCACACGCTCATTTCCTCTGATTCTAGAATGCCCCAAATGGGCTTGAAAATGAAAATCATCCATCAGGTCTCAAGCCACATTATGTAGATAAATTATAACCAAAATAAGAAATAAAGACCCACCATTTTTCACGGCAGTTACTTCAGTTACATGAGTTACATGGAAAGTTCTCCAGTTACACGAGTCAGAATTCTAACTCAAATCAGTTTAAGTAAAAAATAATACTCCCACTCCTTCTCTCTCTGTGTTGTTTTGTTTTCTTTTTTCCTCTCTCCATATGTCTCTGTCTGTTTTTCTATATTAGACAATGCTGGTTGCTAGTTAACTCCAGTCATAACCTCCATTCTTTATTGCTGACATAGTTGTTTAGGTGTTCACATTTCCATGGCAAAGTCATAGGAAAGGAACAAAGTCTCCCTTAGTGCAAACCAATCATAGTATTTCATTATCTTAAACAGTGATTGGCTTGAGGTTAGGAAGAAGAAATTCTAGCAAATGACACATAAATTGAAGGAGTCTTCTGGTGTGGTGAGATTTATTGAGGGATTTTTCTCTTAAAATGAGATAGATGAATTACTGTAGGCATCAAAAATAAGTTACTATGAATAAGAAATTCAAATCTATTTGAAATTTTAAAAGAAATGGACAAATTCTTAGAAAAGTCCTACATGAAACTGACTCCAAAAATATAATACCTAAATTTCCTATGACCATGAATACATTCATTTATATTATGATTCAAGCAATCAATTAATCAAATAATGGTATCACAAGAAAAATCTTCCAGAAAGAAAACCTCAGGCTTGGATATCTTTACTAGAGATTTTTATTAAAATCTCAAGTAAAATACAATTCAAATTTATATAATTTTGTCTAAAGAATTAAAAAAGAGAATACGCACCTTTAGTATCAAAAACTGGCAAGGACAAAATGGGCTTCCCTGGTGGTGCAGTGGTTGAGAATCTGCCTGCTAATGCAGGGGACACGGGTTCGAGCCCTGGTCTGGGAGGGTCCCACATGCCGCGGAGCAACTGGGCCCGTGAGCCACAACTACTGAGCCTGCGCGTCCAGAGCCTGTGCTCCGCAACAAGAGAGGCCGTGATAGTGAGGGGCCCACACACCGTGATGAAGAGTGGACCCTGCTTGCCACAACTAGAGAAAGCCTTCACACAGAAACAAAGATGCAGCACAGTAAAAATAAGTAAATTAATTAATAAACTCCTACCCCCAACATCTTCTTTTAAAAAAAACAAAAACAAAAAACTGGCAAGGACAAAATCAAAAAGAAAATTTATAGACTCATTTCACCTATGAACACATGTGAGAAAATACTTAGCAAGTTTGTAAAGGTATCAACAGATGAATTATATAAAAAGGATAATATACCTAACTAGCTTGTATTTATACCAAGAAAGAAATGTTGCAAATCCATCTTTGTATTTTGCCATTTTAAGACACTAAAGGAGAAAAAAATATCTCATAAACATCTCAATACAGACAGGCAAATCACTCGTTAATGTTCAGTATTAATTCATTATAAAAATGTGAGAAAATTTTAAGAAGGAATTCCTTAAATCTAGAAGAATATCTAAAGCACTTTTCCATAGATACAATATTTAATTTTGAAAGTTTTCCCTTTGAAACTGGAAATAAGAAAACGACGCCCAATATAACTTCTAATGAATACTGTACTAGAATCTGCCATCAGTGAAGTAAGGTAAGAAGAAGTAATAAAATGTACACAAATTTAAGAAAGATGATATGACTGTATTTAAAGAAAATGCCCAATAATTTATAGTTTAGTTATGTGAATCGGCAAGATTTTAGAATTGTGAATGAGTAAGAAAATAATTTTGTATGTCATTAATATTAAAAGAAAATAAGGTATTGTCAAATTCCTAGTAATAAATCTAAAAACCATGTGTAAGATTTTAAAATTTTTATTAAGACACATGAAATAAGCAAATAAATCCAGATATACAGTATTCTCATGGACTAGAAAAAAGAATATTGTAGAAATGTCAATTCTCTCCCAAAAGTATAGACTGATTTAATGCAGTCCTAAATTGAAATGTTAATAGTTTTTCGTGTGTGTAATGTGTGTGTGGACCCATATAATTAAAATATTTATGTGAAAATCAAAGAGGCAAGATATTTTAAAATAATCATAATACTGAGTAGTTTCTCTACCAGATATTAAGATGTATTATAAAGCCACAATAATTAGACAGTTTGGTTCTGGTAAAGAGATAGACAAGGACCAAGGAAACAAAAATAGACCCATGCAGATATGGACATTTTACTTATGAAAAAGAGGCATTGTAGATTTGTGGGGAAAATATTGTAGGGAAATATCAGACTTTTCAAGAAGTGGGATAATTAGATATCTACATGGAATAAACAAAATTGGACCATACCCATCACACTAGGCAAAAAAATAACACCAGGTTGATTATAGACTTACATGTTAATACAAAACAAAACAACAACAAAAACCCTGCAAAGCCTTAAGAGGATAATATAGTAACCTAGGAGAGTCTCTTTATAATCTTGGGAAATTTTTAAAATAAAACACAAAAGCACTAACCATAAAGCAAAAACAAAACAAACCACAACAAACAAATCACAAAAAACTCATGCACTTTAAAATGGTCATCAAAGACAACATGAAGAAAGTAAATGAACATCACAGAATAGAAAAAGGGTTTGCAACATGTGAAACTGACAAAGGATTTATACTCAGAATACAAAATAAACTCCAAAATATCAATAAGAAAACACAGACAACACAATGAAGAAAAAAAAACTGGGCAAAACACCTGAATAGTCACTTCACGGCAAGAAATATCCAAATGGCCTGTAAACATACAAACAACCCAAAGGCCCAAAGTCAAATGGACTAATACACTGTAACATAATGCATATAGCGGGATTATTATGCAGTAATAAAAGGTAAAAGCTAAATCTACATGCAACAACCTGAACAAATTTTATAAGCATGTTATTTAGTGACAGTAACACCATACAAAATAATTCATACCGCAAAATTCTGCCATGTAAAGTTCCTAAATAGGTAAACCCAAACCATATAGATTGTTTAGAGCTGTATACATACATTTCAAAATTCTGAAAGCAGGAAAATTCTTCCCATTTCATGGGTGAATTTCAAGAAATAGAAACGAAGTAAAGGCAAACAACTCTCTAAAAAAAAGGGGGAAAAAAAAACAACAACAATGCCTTGCATCACTGCCTCAATGATCACAGCTACTTAATAATGTACCCAGGACTATCTGTGAGGGCAATAACTATTGTAATTAATTTGTTTATAGTTTCTATCATATTTTTACCATGTGCTATAACAAAAAAATACTGTTATTTTCTGAAACGAGTACCAAGACATACATGGATGCATGCTATCTTTTTCCTCCTCACACAAAAACTACCACAAAGCTTCCTACACTCATCTTTCTCAAGCAAATCAAAATGATAACTGGTATCTGAAATGAATTAACATGATGAGATGCTTTAAGATACAGTTATTATCATCTCAAAACCTTTTAAAGATTTCTACCAATGATGCAAATTTGACAGCTTTGCTAAAGCTGAAAGGAAAAGATTATGACTTTTCATAGCAATGTCACATAGGTTGAACAGAAAAGAACAACAAAAGAATCATGTCTGTTGGTAACCTCAAAGAGACCCAAGGTGCTAGATGACCTAATATTTAAAATATTTAAACGACTTCCTTCATTGAAAGTATATGCAAAGGTCAGGCTACCTGGAATTCTTTCTTCTGTTTATCAAACATCTTAATTTGAGCATCACTTAAGCACCATCTTGTGTATTCACTAGGACACTAATACCATTATTACGATCTTTTATGTCTATATGCATCATATTAGCTACCCAAGTTTCTCCTTGGAGAAATAAAACCTGTGGTTTGTCACTGTTGAGACAGCAACTTGGGGCTTCCCTTGTGGCCCAGTGGTTGAGAGTCTGCCTGCCGATGCAGGGGACACGGGTTCGTGCCCCGATCCGGGAAGATCCCACGTGCCGCGGAGTGGCTGGGCCTGTGAGCCATGGCCGCTGAGCCTACGCCTCCGGGGCCTGTGCTCCACAACGGGAGAGGCCACAACAGTGAGAGCCCCGCATACCGCAAAAAACAAACAAACAAAAAAGACAGCAACATGATGAAGTCACTACCACTTGGTAACACTTGTTCTTTGATGGCAATGAAATGGATTGTATCAGGAGAGGCCTTGCTTTCTCCTGCCTTTTTTCATAAATCTCGGGGCTACAAGCATATCAGTAGACATGCAAGCAGGGCAAGGTGCATGATGATGACTGTAGTAAAATATCTGGCTTTTCCTTCTAACTCGCATCACCCAGAGCCACAGCCCACAAGCCTACTTTTGGAATCTTCATATGAATCCTCCCTTTCCTTATCCTCACATTCATCACTCACTGTCTACAAGGGTAACAGTGCGCCTCCTTCACCATTCGGAACTTTATATTTATGACATGGATTGGATGTTGATTTTGAATCACAGAAAATGTACTATTTAAAAATAAAAGGAAAATGACCCTGGAAATAACCTGTAAATACATTTCAAATCTTTCTTTTAGTTGAAACAAATGAAGCGTGTTTTTCATTCTTTGTCTGGTCTCAGCCAGATCATATACAGAATAAATATAGCAAAGAAAGAAAATTACTAAAAGTGATGCTTCTTTTTTATTTGTCACCTAAGAAAAGCAACAGTCTCTGGAGGTTTCTCTCTTCTCTCTCCTTGGTTGCTTCTGTCAAATTTTATAATAAAATATATCACTAAAGTGAAAAACATAGATTCTGTAAGAAAAGAAATACCTAAACTTTATGTGGTGTTTTGAGAATTACTTAGCTTGTATAATTTCTTTGACATTTAAGGAAAATAAGTACACTGAAAACGTACTCTGAGATGATTCATAATTGCACATATTTTGACTTAATTTGATTTTAGAATTTGTTCGAGGGAACTTAGTAACCAAAAGGATGCCACCAACCACAAGGAATAAAGACTTTGATCCAAAGAACATAGTGTTATTTTGTACCATTTTCTCTTCTATTCAATATATTTAGATTGCCTATTTGGACTCCTTCATTTTCCTATATTTTCACATAATCTCTCCATTTTAGTTTCCTTTCAAAAACATTTTTGTTTCATTTTTCCTTCATTTCACATAGGGAGAATTTAGAAAGAAATCTGAAAAACCATAGGTTAGGGCTCAAAAACGTTTTTTTTTTGTTGTTGTTGTTTTTTGCGGTACGCGGGCCTCTCACTGTTGTGGCCTCTCCCGTTGCGGAGCACAGGCTCCGGATGTACAGGCTCAGCGGCCATGGCTCACGGGCTCAGCCACTCCGCGGCACGTGGGATCCTCCCAGACCGGGGCACGAGCCCGTGTCCCCTGCATCAGCAGGCGGACTCCCAACCACTGCGCCATCAGGGAAGCCCCAAAAACGTTCATTTTTTTAATTAAAAAAAAAAATAGAACATACTTCTTTAAAGGCATGACTTTGATATACAATTGATTTTTCTGTTCTCATATAATATATGCTGGTTTATAAACTTCACCAAGTGAGAGTTCATTCCAAAACTGACCTTTAATTTTGGCATTCTGTTAGTAATCCTATGCTTAGAAAAATGAGCATTTTCCTGTTGGTTCAACTGTAGGTATTTCAATACACTATTTAGCCACATTTTTCTTTTGGAGTTTAAAAGTGCACTCAGGCCTGCCACGAAGAGGGTCATTAGTCTGAGAATGGCAGAAAGGATTCATGAAACAAAATTTAGGACACTCCAAACACATTTCACCTGTGGGCAAACTGCTGCAGAATATTTTCCATTATAGACACGCTGTCTTTAGTGAAAGACCGTTTTAAACTGACAGTATGTATTCATTCATGTGTGTACATTTTCCCCAAAAAAACATTGAAAGAGTGATTTATTATGCTATATCTTCAGCTGTAATAAATAGCCTATAAATATTCAATTTACTTTAGGACATATTACAATTAAGGCATAAAGACTAAACTAATCAGGCCAGGCACAATTCACATCCAAAAGGGAACCAAACAATTCGGAACCACAGAATGCATTTTAAAGGCTTTGGCAGATTGCTTTGCATATTTTTTAAAGAATTATTATATTCATTTAAGATAATTAATTATGACCATACTAAAAAGAAATAATTATCTGATATATTGAAAGGATATCTGTAAAAGAAAGCTTTATTGATATAATAAGAAAATAATTTATTATCCAAAACTTATAGAGCAAATCATATAATTTTATACTCACAATAGCTGGAGTTTTGGTGTTCAAATTCACTGTTTTCAAAACTATTAAATAAAGATGCACCTTATGCATTTACTATACATTAACAATGTATAGTAAGTATAATAAAATTATACTACTAAGCTATTAACCTTGAAGAATGTGCCATGTACCTGCATTCCATAAAGGACTGAAGTCTTAGCCCTTACCTACCAAAGATGAGTTTAAGACCTCTAATCCCTTAAAGATGTTCTAGAAAATGTATTATTAGGCTACCTTCTATGTGAATTCTTAGAGCAATTCCTCAGGATTCCATTGGGAGAATAAAGCCATAGTTCAGTTAAAATCCATGACTTTATGCTATTTAGGCCTATGCACAAGGAAATTTAGGGGTTCTGTGAATACACGGTGTGAACACAAAAGCAGCATAGGGAATTAATGACAAAGAGATGTACATATATAACCCACTCTGTACACTCACATATACACGTGTATCATGTTTATAATGATAAAAAATATTTTACAGTATTGGGAAACTAAAATTTAAAATGTATTTACAGGTGGAAATCATTGCAAAACACATTTCTGAATGATCAGGTAGACTCTGCAGTGTGAAGAGAAAAACAAATGGTTGGGTTCACTTGAAACATCAACACACTTCTGAAGAACACCAGAGTGAAGTGCGTGTGTGTATGTATATGTATGTGTGTGTGTGTGTGTGTGTGTATGTATATACTTTTTTTTAATTTTTAAAGCGTTCCAGAAGTCCTCCTTATTCAGATTTCACTACTCAGAAACTCGGTCCTAAACAGGACCTACAGGTCTCCTGTAGGAACCAGGAGACCAAGGTTCTAACTGCCATTTTACCATTATTTCACTTTGTCACTTGAAACAAATCAATTAACCTGTCTAAATCTCAGCTACCTCCTTTTTAAAGTTAGGAACTAGATTAGATGATTTCTATGGTTGCCTCAATCTCTAACAGTCTATGATGCTGATTACATTCTGGCTTGAGAGCAAAACTCTTTAGTGCAAGATAAGAGGCTACTGCTTAATGACACTGTGACCTTTATAAATGATATTCCCACAAACGTAAGAGGGGCAAAAGCTTGAAGGCAGTAGGATGAAAGGCTTATTCTTCTCCAGGGAGCTACGTAGTTCATCTCCTCACTTCATTCAGGGCTCTGTTGAAATATCCCCTCATTAAAAAGGCCTTTTCTGAACACCCCACATAACCACTCACCTACTGTTCTCTTCACATTACCATTTTTCATCTTTCTTTCTAGCATCCCCGGACACCAAATATTTTACATTTTTAATATTCTCCATGTTTATAATCTCCCCACCAACATTAACTCCATGACAGCAGTTTTGTTTTGTCTTACTTTAATTCATGTTAGTGCTTCCAATAGAATAGTGCCTAGTATACCAAAGGTGCTCAATGAAAGTCTGTGATTGAATGATTGATACTTTCAACAGCGAGTACTTGGACATGACTGGATCACAGAGGCACGTTGACACTGTGTAGAAGAAAATGACACTGGAAAAGTAAGCTGGAGCATGGCTATGGAAGGGTTAGTACAACATTCTAAGGGACAGTTGTCTAATAGAACTTTCTGTGATGATGTAAATATTCTAGATTGCTGACATCCAATTCAGTAGTCACCATCAACGTGTGGCATTTAATTAATTTTACACTTAAATGTAAATAGCCACATATGGCTAGTGGCTATTGTATGGAGCTGTGTAGTTTCTAAGAAATTTGAAACTTAACTCAAAAACAACAGGAATCAATGGAAGGTTTTCCAGCAGAAAAAATAATGGGATAAGAACTATATTTTTGAAAAATGATACTGAAAGTAACATTTAGAATGAACTGGAGGAGAGAGAAACTGGAAAGCAAAATGGCCAGATAGAAACTTGGAAAAATCTGGATGTTAGGAACTGAGGAAACCAGTTTGAACAGAAGGAGAAGAAATGACTGGAAAACATCAAAGAGGCAAAATCAACAGGACTTCAGTGTTTTTAACTATGACCCCATGTTTGCAGTTATAGATGATTAGATGGATAACAAGCCCACCAACAAAAGAATCCAGGTGGTGGAGAAAAACCATACTTGTGCTAAGAGATGTTCACTAACAAAAAATCAGCTCATTTTGAATATTTTTTAAATCCAGATGCCTGCAACTCAATTATGGCCTGAAAAACATGCATCAATTTTAAAAAGAAAAAAGAAAAATATTTGCTTGCTTTCCTAGTTTGTCAAAAAACAAGTCCAAAGAAAGTTCCTATCCAGTTTCATACTGGCACTAAATTGAAACTGTTTCTAACATTGGATATATATGTATGTGTGTTTGTATGTGTGTGCATATACATACAGATATACACACACATACAAAATATATGTTTGTAAGCACATACATATATAGTTTGAAAAATAAATTAAGATCCAAGATGTTATCAAATAATCCACTTTGTTCCTCTTTCCTGGAGAAAGCCACCTGGGACAAGCAGTGACATTTTTTTTTAATGGAGGAATACATATTTTAGGGTCATGTCTCAACAGTGAAACCCTTTCTATCACAACACAAGGAAGACTTCTCCCATATTGGCAACTGTTTTTATATGGTTGGCAGGTTTCAATGAGTCTAAACATGAATAAAATCTAACCACTCCACTGGATGAAGAGCTCATGAACTTCCGCTTTTAAAGATGAAGTAGAAAATAACTGACAGATGTAAGAAAGCCAAAGAGTGGTTTAATATTTCAACAACAAAGAAGGCTTGACCCTTATCTGCTCTATTAAAATCTTAATATAACAAAGTCATATAATGGGACAGTCAGAATTTAGAAGCAAATAAAGTTTCTTGGCAGACTAAGGATTTTTGCCATCTGTATCTCAAAAGCAGAAGGAAACATACATTGTGTTCAGGCTCTGTAACAAGCATATGAAAGTCAAAGGTGTATCTGTATACCCCAAGCTAAGTAAAAATGAAAAGAAATGCCTGCAGGGCTCATGTTCTGAATAAAACTGTCTATATTTTGAGAAATTCCACTCTCTATGGGCTTCTAATGATTACAACAGCAGGAGATGGAGTCAAAGAGACTCAAGGCAAACTGAGAAGCATGATTTTAAGAGAAACCCCCCAACACCCAGTAGAATGATAACACAGATTTACTCAGATTTCAATCTATATCTCCTAGGAAGACATATATTTGGACAAGAGCAGCATGACAGAATATAATTCATCTGAGAGACTGACACATACTGGCCACCTTTTCTATTTTTCCTCTCCTGAAAGAGATGTGATTATAATTATAAAGCACAAAAATTATTTTAAAGAAGTATATGTAAACTAGGATTGCAAATCTAGGAACTACTAAAAATCTTCAAAATGAGAAATACTACTAAAAAATGACCATAGGTAGGAGAATGTGCAGAAGATAGCTTATCACTTAGTAGGTTAATACAAGTCTGATAGATTCAATCTTATTTTGAATAATTAAATTTTCATTAAAATTCAGTATTCTATGGATAATATTATAATTGCTAAGAATTAAACAATAAATTGTTCATAGCCTTAGCTAGAAGGTAAACGGGAGTGAGAAAATCTCACAAGTCATCTGAAGGTATGTATTCATCTAGACATTGCATTTTCTTCAAAATTTATCAGCTCATTACTGTATTTTTATCTCTTTGTGATGAAAATATATCTTTGGCCAAAAGATCTATATTCTCACTTTTTTTCAACACTTCCTTTGCCTATCTCATAACCTTATACATGTAGCTCCCCTCACTGGTTTGGATCTAGTACAAAAGTTTGGAATCTGAGACTGTTTTTAAAGAAATATAGATCCAATAAAACTATGAAACTATTTTCAATATCATGGGTAATTAAGGATACTTAAGTGAAAACTATCATGGATATGACTGCACACCTATGAAATCATCAGATAACTAAAATGTCAGCTGACACCATGAGCTATTAAACATTTGAGAGCAATGGGAACTCACACAAACTGCTGATGAGAGCTATATTGTTACAACTGCCTTGAAAAACTGTCATCATCTAATAAGCATATATCTCACATAAAACTGCAGTTATACTAGAATATACAAAAATTTCATAACAACAGCATTTGTGATAGCCAAAATATATATATATATCACATATATGCAACAAAAGTAAAATGAATAACCAACTTATAAAGAAAATGAACTAACTACAACCACCATCAGTGATATATATGATTCTTATAAGTATAATATTAATTAAAGGAAGCATAACATAAGATATATAATTGTTTCATTTATATAAAACTCAAAAATATGTAAAACTGTATTATTTTACTACATGAGTACAATTTTAAAGAAAAGTGAGGAAGTGATTCCCATAAAGTCCAGATAATCCTAGTGAAGAGGGATGAGGAAATGATTATTAAAGGAAACAGTGCATGTTCAGAGTGCTGGGAATGTCTCCATGCAGGTGGGGGCTACTCAGCTGATCACTTAATAATTACTAATTAAATTATACATTATGTATTTCTCTGTACTTTTCTTATACTTCATAATTTTAAAAGGCTTAAAAAATTCATCCTTGACCACTGTAATTGGTTAAATAGTGGTGCCCCAAAAGATACATCCACCCAGAACCTCATAATGTGATCTTATTTGGAATAAAGGGCTTTGTAAATATAATTAAGATAAGGATGTTGAGATGAGATCATCCAGGATTAGGGTCCTAAGTCCAATGAGAAGAGTCTTTATAAGAGACAAAAAAAGATGCAGACATAGAGTATGGACTTGAGGACACAGGGAGGGGGAAGGGTAAGCTGGGACGAAGTGAGAGAGTGGCATGGACATATATACACTACCAAACGTAAAATAGATAGCTAGTGGGAAGCAGCCTCATAGCACAGGGAGATCAGCTCGGTGCTTTGTGACCACCTAGAGGGGTGGGATAGGGAGGGTGGGAGGGAGGGAGAGGGAAGAGATATGGGGATATATGTATATGTATAACTGATTCACTTTGCTATAAAGGAGAAACTAACACAACATTGTAAAGCAATTATACTCCAATAAAGATGCTAAAAAAAAAAAAGAAGATCAAACTCCAAGTTTCTAAATCTAAACATTAATATGAAGCTGGGGACCAAAAATTTTCACAAAAAAAAAAAGAGAGAGAGACAAAAAAAAAGGAGGAGAGACACAGAAACACAGGGAAGAAGGCCATCCAAAGATGTAGTTGGTAACTCGAGTTATGCTGGCAAAAGTCAAGGAAAACTGTGAGCCACCAGAAGCTGGAAAAGGCCAGAAGCTGTTAGAAGGAACCAACACCCTGATTTTGGACTTCTGGCCTCCACAACTGTGAGAGAACAAATTTTTTTTGTTTTAAGCCGCCAAGTCTGTGGTAATTTGTTAACAGCAGCCCTAGGAAACAAATATATGCATTCTGCAAACAACATTGTAGAGTGAGTCCTTTAGATTTCGGGCTGTGGAACTGGCCTTGGTTCTAATTCTGACTCAACCATTTACAAGCCTTGGACAATTCATAGTACCTTTTAACCTCAATTTTCTCATGTGTATAATAAGAATATTATCAACTTGAAAATGTCACAGTAAAGGGTAAATAAAAGTAATTTTAAACGCTCAATACTGTCATATATGCAGGGCCCACATAATTACACACATTTATACCCTCTCCTCACAATGAGCCACAAATAATGGACTGTTCTTGAGGTAAGACCATCGTATGAGGAGATGAACACATTACATAATTGTAGTGATGTTATAAAATTAAATTCAATTAACTTGCCTTAGACTCATTTCAGGAACACCAAGCAACTGGTCCCAGCAGAGGCTTAACTCCATGAAATAAAGGGGCTTCTCTAGTCTAGTTTACACTTATTTGACCCTCTAGTGTAATAACATGGTTCTAAAGATTAAAACTGTCAGGTGGTTTTAATCTCCACTCTGGTATTTAGCAACTCTGTGTCTCAATTTAAGTTATTTAATATTTCTGGCCTAAGTTTATTCACCTAAAAAATGAAGATGGTAATAATACCTACAGCAAATGGTTAGAGCATAAAAAAGAATTCAATTCAGCATCGACAGCATCACTTAACAAATATTCATTGGTCATCAGTCTTATCACGTCCTTCATTTTTGACTCACCCTTTTTTTTGCGGTACGCGGGCCTCTGACTGTTGCAGCCTCTCCTGTTGCTGAGCACAGGCTCTGGACGCGCAGGCTCAGCAGCCATGGCTCACGGGCCCAGCCGTTCCACGGCATGTGAGATCTTCCCGTGTCCCCTGCATCGGCAGGCAGACTCTCAACCACTGTGCCACCAGGGAAGCCGTGACTCACCTCTTTCTTCTTTTTTTTTTTTTTGGCTGCCTTCTTGGGTCTTCATTATGGCAAGCAGGGACCCCTCTTCATTGCGGTGCACAGGCTTCTTACTGCGGCGTCTTTCTCTTGCTGAGGAGCACAGGTTTTAGGCATGTGGGCTCAGTAGTTGTGGCTCGTGGTCTCATAGAGCACAGGCTCAGTAGTTGTGGCGCATGGACTTAGTTGCTCCGTGGCATGTGGGATCTTCCCGGACCAGGAACCCGTGTCTCCTGCATTGGCAGGTGGATTCTTAACCACTGCGCCACCAGGGAAGTCCCAACTCACCTCTTTCTGAATTTACTTTACTGTCCTATCCCACAAAACCTAAACTTTGGGCCTACTGTCCTATCGCTCTCACCTTTCATCCAAGCTTCTTGAAGGATTTGTCTCTGTTTCTCTTTAGCGCCTCACCTACCATTCATTGCTCAATCCACAAAAATCTGATTAAAAATAGGTTTTTAATATACATGCTGTGATTCACACATATCCATATTTCCAAATGCAATCTATATGCCAGTGACTTAATTTAGGACTCTGAGATGCATACTCCAGCCGCCATTCCCTTATTTTTATTTAAATATAGAAAGCCAATTTTTAGCCTGCCACATAACCACACAGAATAAAAGACCACATTTGCAGGGCTTCCTGGGAGCTTGATGAGATACGACTAAATTGTGGTGAAAGAGATGTAAACAGATGGGTTGGAGGTTGACTAAGTCTCTTTCAAATGGAGGAGCTATGCTATCTTCCTCTCTTCCTCCATTTTGCTACTGGAGACACCACTGGGACGAAGCATCTACATCAGAAATTTTGGATCCTGTGGGAGGAATGCCACACCCTGGGATGGCAGAATGGAGATCTCAATGACGTTTTAGGGCTCATTTCAGCCTAAGGTGCCTTCCACCATGCTCTTCCACATGAGTGAAATAAATTTCTTATTTAAGCACCTGTGATATGGGAGTATTGCTGTTCTGTGTAGATAAGCTAATCCAGTTGATTCTATATACTTAGACCAAACCTCTGTGATGAGCTCCAGTCCTTTATTACAGGTTACTATTTAATATTTCAAAAGAGCCTCAAGGTTAATGTATTCAAAACCAAATTCAACATTTGTCTCCTCCAAACTTCTTTCTTACATTTTATATCTCAATTAACCATGCCAAGATCTGCCTAATTCAAAGTCTGTATAGTCAAAGGGGAATTCCCCAGCCCATTTGTCTGCAAGAGATTAGAAGACTCTGCTCTATGAAAATTAGCCCAGGATAGATGATCTCTAGACATTGATATTTAAGAATCCCCAATTAAATGACCCTCCTTAATGTGAGGGAAGTACTCCATTCTCATGCTGACCTCTTTGCACACTGAGCATCCAGTCAACCCTTTTATTCTGAGCATGAAATCAACATTTTAGTTTGGCATTTAAAAGTGAATGGATGGAGACTTCCCTGGTGGTCCAGTGGTAAAGAATCCGCCTTAACAATGCAGGGAACACAGGTTCCATCCCTGGTTAGCGAATTAAGATCCCACATGCCACGGGGCAACTAAGACCGCACACCACAACTACGGAGCCTGTGCACCTCAACAAGAGAAAACCCGCAGTCCACAACTAGCAAGAAGCCCATGCAGCAACAAAGAGCCCACGTGCCACAACTAAAGACCTGACGCAGCCAAAAATAAAAATAAATTAAAAAAATTAAAAAAAAAAAAAAAACTAAATGGATGAGCATCACAGATAAAATATCCCTCTCAAAGAAAAAGAGTGAACAAAATCAATAAACAGAAATCAAAGAGAAAAGCAAAGGGGATCTGGGGACAATGGATGATGATGAAAGAAAGTTCTCGATTGACAGCCATTGCAGAATGGAATAAGAAGCTGCCAGTTTAAAAAAAACACCTAGATTTCAATGTGTTCGTACTAAGAGAACGTTATAGCACTTCTGGAGAATTTGGAGTGATAGGGATGTACAAATTAAACACATAATAAAACCAGTGATTAACTCCAGATAAAAAGAGTTGCATAAGAAAGCAATTATATTCATAGTATACAGCATTTAGCTCAGATAGAAACAAACTTACTCATAATAATGTAACAACTGAATAATGTTTTAACCAAAAGTTATGATAAAACTCTAATGAAATAATGGAGGTAGAGGATATGTGTTTTTATAGGTATGAGCAGATTGTTAAAAAAGCTTCTACTCTGGGACATTAATGGATACATATAGTATAAAACCAAGAAATCAAGAAATAGAAATATCAATAAGCCATTTAGATATATAAGTACAAATACCAAAAGAAAGAGCTTCCAAAGTTCAGATACTTGCCCCGGATAATTGGGTATCTTGGGCAGGGAGAGTCGGAGCAGAAGAGCTCAATTTTTTGCACATTGTACTATTTGGTTAAGACATATGTTAATTTATTACACTGAAAATATTAAATTAATAAACAGTTATTTTTAAGAAACTGTAGTAACTTGAAATATGTTATCTAAAACACAACTATTTCTTAGGAAGATAAATGCTATAATTAATAAGTGAGCTGAAACTGTCATATCAAAGTGATTGAAAAATAATGCTTTGAACATTTTCAACTATTTTTAAAACTTTGAAAACTGCTTGATTTCTAAGTGCGTATACTTTTCCTATCTAATTTTTTATGCTATTTATTTGTTAAGCATGCCTTTTTCCACTGTGTCAAAAAAGTTCAATGTTAGACTCACATTTTCAGAAATTCTAAATTAATCAAGTGTGAATTAATTTATGATAGATGCTAGACAGCAAAATTCCAAATGCTGCCGTAAATTCTGCCTTTGAAACAATCACAACTGTAAAGTAGCAAAACTGAAAATAATCTCCGTAAAAGTCCAATATTTTACAACATAAAACAATCACTATTAAGACCAAAAAAAAGTCTTCACTATCTGAGGTTGAGGTAGGAAACACATAAACAAAATGTTCCCTCACTCTATCACTTAATGCATTATCAAGAGACTTCAATTCTGCAATTTATATACCCCGAGTTGTGTGTTAATTTTACAAAGTTACTCTGGTTTTTACTAAAGTGAAAGGGAAATGAAAACCTTTCCGGGACTGGCCTAGTATAATGCATTTGTAAAGGTGAAACATTAAAGTGAAATGGAATGGGGCACAGGAAATCAAATGAGTTTAAGGATTTAACAATAATCAGGGAATAAAAGGTTATTCATTTCTGCAAAACTCAAAGCAGTCTCTGACGAGTCTAATTAATGAATAAAATTCTTGTTTCTTTTACAATAGACCTTTAGACTATTTCTACTCAGCAGTCTCAAAATAATTTCACTAGGAGGTACGGGAGTTATTGAGCTGAAATGGCAGCTGCTGTTTTTCTCAGTTTCCTTTATTCCATAAATGGATTGGTATCTTACTTTTGGCTTCAAAACACTTCTCCACTGGCAACTCCCCTCTGCTTTGTCTCTCCCCAAAAAGTTTAATCTAATTTAGAGTATTCAAAGGGGAAAGAATTAAGTTCCTTTCTAAAAGTAATTAAAAGCATGATGCCTTTTATTCACTTGCTTTTAAATTAGGACTGCCCTTTCAAAGAAATATTAAGCTGAAACAGATAAAGTTCATCTTAGTAAATACTACAGTCATCTAGGGAAGGAAGGATCTATTTGTAAGCCAAGCTCTCCATACCTGTGGTTTAGCAATATCCACACGAAAAGAAGATTAAGCAGCTCTCAAACTGCATTTGAACTATTCAATAGATGTCAGCATATTAAATTCCTTACTCTTAAAGATCAACGAGATATATTTTCATATTTGAATACTTTCTTATCATAAAAATACATTCAGTGCCTTGCTGGTAACAAAACAGGATTGATATTGATCCTAGATTTGACCACAGATTTATAGTCTTCAATAAAATATTACTTAGGAGAAAATATATAGTCTGGAATTTTTTAGTGAGTCATTTTGGAGAACAGAACTAAACCAAATAAGTGAGGAGAAATGTAAAAAGTGGAAAAATGCTCTGAGTCAATTAACTAAGGGCAAGCTCCCTCAGACTTCTCACAACTAAAGATTCCTCTGAGGATACAAGTAGGCTAATTAAATAGGTAACTTTGTGCTTCTTAATTACTTTAATTTCTCCCAGAAAGGTATTCTATGAAATTTCACAATCATTCTATAGAAGCCACAATATAAAACTGAAGAAACTAAAACATTCCAACTCTATGGGATGAAATTTAGTTAGAAATTAGACATCCACAGATAAGTATGTATAAAATAATTCTATATATGTTGTACAAAAGTAGAACTCATTGCATACAGGTGGAAGAATGATTTATACATCATTCTTTGAATGTTTAGAAGGATTAGATAATTAATTGCATTGCAACTCTATAAAGTATAAGAAATTCTTTACAGATAGAAAACAGGTTTGCCGCAAACCAGTAAGATAAAATATACATGGAACAATTAAATACATAGATTGAATAAAATCTGTAATGATATAATTTATCCATCCATGTCTAAACATAAAATCATCCATTCAAAGTAATTTTCTTTATAAAAGAACTTTAAAAACTTTACAAACTGCTTGAATATATAAATATGAACAATTATTATCAATAATGTAATTTGTTTTTAACTTCACATAAAGGACCACTGTGTTGAAATAATTCTGCAGTGTATTAAAATGCCTCTGCCTTATTAAGAGGAATAAAAGCAACAGCATGTAACATTTTCTCTTTGTCATCATTATGACTGTCACATGTGTAGCACCTAATTGAATTAATCCAGTTTCTGTTTCTCTGCTTCCAAACCTAGTGACACTACTATCTATGTCTTCACTATCATCCACCTCTCCTTTCCTAATCTATATACAGCTATAACCTAGAAAGAACTAGTGGTTCTCAAGTTGCGTACTGTGACTAGCAATATCGCAGTCCCGCCTTTCACATGAAAACATTTTTATCCAGATCTCTATAAGTACTTAGCACAATGTCCCAAACATAAAGGAGTTCATTTCATATTTTTCTTAATGAGTAAATAAATGTGTGAAGTTAGTAAGCAAATAAATAAGCTTGGCAGATAGGCATACTGGTAAAAATCAAACAAGGAAATTTTAGCAGGAGAAAATCATCCAGAGCACTACAAGAGTGAGCATTTTGCACTTACAGGTTTTGCAAGGACAGAGGACATTACTTGTTCTAAGACCACTCTTCGTCCAACTATATAACAATGCGTTGAGAGAAACCCTATAAAGTGTGTACAGCCAGCACACCTATACTATTAGCAGACAGCACATTCTAGAAGAGTCCATCATACTGACATTTAGCATGTTTAAGCACTTTCATTACAACTTGAAGGCAAGTCCTATTTTTGCAAAGGTCAATGGGGGTAGGCTCTTAGAGCAGTCAAATTTGACAAAGTTGTTTATCATCGGTTTCCCCATGAAACGTACTTGCTCAAATAACAGCCACTAGATATTTCTTTGCTTTAATTTCTTTATTGTTATAATTGTTTAACTATTCCCCATGGAAGATAGGGGTTTTACTGAGGCAACCAAGAAATTCTTCTAAAGTCTCCTGCTGGGGACTTAATATCCTAAATCCAAGTTTTGCTTCCACCAACATATCTGCTTAAATACTGCCTTATGTTTCCGGTGGGGGAAAAAAAAAAGCAACTATCAAAAAACTGAAACCAACTCGACATCCCATGTAGACATACCTTTACTTTAAAAACCTTGTTGTCATTAAATGACAGAGTTGTTTTAATGGTTCTCCCACTAATTCAGTGTTAGGGGCAAATTGCCTAGTGGGAAAACATTCAGTTTAGCAGCTAATGAGAAATCTACTTTAAAGTAACTCCTGAAGGAAACCTTAAACAAGAACATGTAAAGTTGTGCCTGTTTTCTCTTCTCATGGCGAAACAAACATGGGTGCTTACTAATAACCCACTCTACTTCATGTCGGAGTTCTATTACTCTCACAGATTTGAGGGGACAAAAGTCCTTAATTTTAAATTAAGAGATCCTGTTAAACCGTTCTACTTTTCCTATTCTCCATGGAACTTTTCACCTTCTAAGATACTAGACTATTTATTTATTTATTACACACACACACACATACACACACGAAGTTGAGAACATCTGTCTATTTTATTCATAATGTACCCAAGCACTAAATACTAAGGTACATGGGTAGGTGCTCCATATGTATTTCTTGAATGAATAAATGAATTAATCAATCAACCAAAAGTTCTTGCCATTTTTCATTTCAGATTCAAGTTACATGGAGCATTACACATTATTAGCTTCTGGAGGGCCCTATAGTTAATAAATGTGAGTTCATAAAAGTAAAAAGGTCTAGGGCTTCCCTGGTGGCGCAGTGGTTGAGAGTCCGCCTGCCGATGCAGAGGACACGGGTTCGTGCCCCGGTCTGAGAAGATCCCACGTGCCACGGAGCGGCTGGGCCTGTGAGCCATGGCTGCTGAGCCTGCGCGTCTGGAGCCTGTGCTCTGCAACGGGAGAGGCCACAGCAGTGAGAGGCCCGCGTACCGCAAAAAAAAAAAAAGTAAAAAGGTCTAAAATCTAGATTATAATATAGGTCTATGCAAGCACAACCTAAAGAAATGATCATTTTTTTCTCTTAGGCCCTAGCCAAATATGCAAAATAAGTCAGCTGTACTTATATTTCAATACCCACATCTTGAAGATATTTATTTTTTATTAAACCTAAGCATCAATAGTGGGAAGGATTGAGATCTCAAGCAATATATTCTTAAAAACATTTTAGGAAGACATATCCAGTGGGATTAGGTTAGCTCTAAGCATATTTGTTTCAGGTTAAAGGATACTCATACTTAACTTGCTATTTCACTCAGAAGCTATCCAGGAGAGTAAATTATTCAAAAATAGAGAGGATAAAACCTGGGGCCCACTGCATTTGTTCAACCCAAATAGGAGACCTTGGGTTAGTCTCCTATTTTAGCAGATTTTCATGGCTTCACTTTATTTTAAAGATGAACTTAGCTCAATACATTTAGCCAAAGTCTCCTTGGGTTCCTAAAGGTTTATTCCTGTTTTAAACTCCAAATGCCTAACAGCGTTCAGACTTCCGAATGCTGGAGAACTTATATCTCATCAAAAAACAATAAGTTTCCTTGGAAAGCACTTTAAAAAACATTCAAGCTTAGAGAATTTATCTTATTGACCTAGGAAAAGGCAGGGGAAAAAATCTGAAGAAATAGTTTCTATCTGACTTTCTTTTTCTGCTTATTTCATATTAGAATTAATCATGCTTATATATCAGCTTGAGAGAACCAAATGATCCTAAAACAACTGGCCAGCAGTAATGTGAGTATCTGCAAGCAAGCACATCTATTTGAAAATGATAAGCTACATATGGACCAATAATTGCAAAGCAACTGAGTGCATTAAGATGAATAAACAAATTATGATGGCAAAGAGGACAAAGGCAACAAACAAATAAGAAATACGGGAGGAAACATAAATAGAAAGTTAGGACTGCTTACTTATCCATGGTAGTAATGTGTAATGTCAGCCCTACACTGATAATTACTGACTTGTCTCTGGGTCAGTGTCTGAATCTACTCAACTCTCAATTTTCTCCTCTATACCTGAAGAATCTGGATTAGATAAAAGGATTTTAGTTTAAAAGGGAAAGGGGTATGGTATTTCACAAAGTTCAATAAGTAAAACAAAACAGGAAAACTTGCTTGCCTCTTGGGCTCTCACTTCCACTTGTCTGTGGGTAACGGTCAGGAAACCCTGGATGCACCTTGTGAAAGTCTCTGGAAGGAATGGTTTCAATGTACTGATGTAATGCCTAACTTTCTTATTCTCCACGAGATGCCACAGTATGGCTATCGATCATCAATTTAACGTTTATTGTTTTGCTACTTCATTCATAATTGTATTATTGTTCTCATGAATAGAATGCATTTAGAGTAGATAGCAGGCATAAAGAATAGCAATTTTGTACTTAACATTCTCAGAGATAGCTATCAGACCTCAGGACATTAAATCAAGAAGGTATTGCATTTTTACCACTTAGCAGTCAAATCATATTTGCCTGTAACTTTTAAAACAGAAAATGTAAAGAGACAGAATAAAAATTTCTCGGTCTTTCGTCTGAGATATAATTCTAAAAATCCTTTCAGCTTTAAAATTCTGATTTTAACATTAAATCAACTGGTCAGTGAATACTCTTTCTAATGTATCTTTATTTAATAACATTAAAAAGAAACAAACTTCTTAACAATGTTTCAGAATAAACCTGTTACTTAAAATACTTCACAAGAGCCCTCTCTTACCTAAGGGAGTTTATTTGATGTTCTTACATTCACAACAAAAAGGAAGGAGTAGTTTAAAATGGGGCTAAAATGACAAAAAGCTTAAATATAAAATTGTTAACCAATTGAAATATCTTCTATACACTTGCAATAAAACATGGAATTTAGCTGTGTACACTGCCACCTATAATTCACTGAAATATAACACATTCTTCTCAGATAGAAGGAAACACACAGATGTTCCTGAACACAATAAAAATTCTACAGGAACTGTGTAACCATCAGCAATTTAATACAACAGCACCATATTAAAATGATGTCCTTAAATGCCATAGCCTTTATTTTTTCCTTTATCCATTTTATTTATAATTATTAAAGTTGAAATAAAACTCTAACAGCAATAACATTTCTGCCTTTACATCTAAAGCTCATCTTCATATGTGGGCAAAATTTAAGAGCACAGAAATAAATAGAGGAGTTCTTGTTACAGTCTCTGATCTACGAATTAGAACTCATGTTCCCATGCAGAAGGAAATGATGTTTTTTAAAGGGACATTCATTTTAAAATTGTAAATAAATTTTCTCATCTCAACAGAGCTTATTTCAGATGTGCTTTTAAAAAAGAATCAGGATAACGACTAATAGATTTTAAAAATAAATCATATGTTCTAGGTTGATATCTACTCACTTTCTACCTTTCTGAGATAAACACAATCTTAAGAAATACAGTGATCAAATAAGGAACAATATACTAAAACATAAATTAGAAGCAAAAAACTTTTAGAAAAATCCTAATGTGAACTTCAGTAAGAAACAACCATAAAACAACCAGTAACTTAGTTGTTTATTTTTCCCAATCAGAAGAGATTGTCAAAACTATCTATGCATATTAGAAACATGTCATCATTCCAAAAGGACTCTCCACTTGGAATCTGAAAAACAGGTCTCACTATTTAAGGACTCACCAACTGAAAGAAGCCTCTTCCTAGAGTTTCTAGAAGCTCAATACGGAAAATTAGGATTTTTTTTTTATCCTGCTAGTGAAGAATATACAGAAAACCTAACAATCCTAATTCCCCCTCTTCCCACACCAATGTCAAAAGGGACTCACCTTGCAGTAACATAAACGCCCAAATCTTTCAAGCCTGCATTTCCCCTTCTAGACTCTCCATCTGTTGCCACCATCAGCAGTTTCAGTTGACGGATGCTACCTATAGGAGTAGGTCCCGACTACTCTCCACTTGACGAGCTTCCCATTTCTGCTGTCCCTCAGATATTTGTTAAGGTTTTTTTTTTTTTTTTTTCTGCTTTCTGGAGTAGACCTGAACAACACAACGTTAAGCTCTTTTAAGAAACCTATCTGGATGGGTGTAAATATTCGACATGTGAACGTATCTTAAATGGAAAAGGAAGTTATGAAAAGGATAGCCTCACCAACGTGCCCTCAGGAAAATAGAACATAAGTATTGAGAGACTGATTTCCCATAAATGCCTGATTTGCATACGACGGAAACATCTCCTGGCCAATGAACAGCCGCCATCAATCCCCCTCCATCCTCAAGCCAATGAATTTACAGCTTGGACTCTGGCTGGACTCCAGCTCTTTGCGCTCCATGCTCGTAAATGCGTCCCGCTTCAGACCCTCAACAGACATCCCTGTAGGTTGCTGCGGTTTGTGTTTGCCAATTGTAATCCTTTGCTATTCCCAAATGAACTCAATTCCTGGTAATTGAAGCTTGCCTCAGTTTACCTCTTTACTTAGACTGCCAAATACTATTACAGATCTAGTTATGCCATGGTTTTATACTTTGAGTTAATGCTCAAATTCATCTGGAGTTCATTTTTGCATATTGTATAAGATGAAAAACTTTAACCTTTCCTTTCACAACAGACATGGAACTTTACCACTGTAAATCAAGCAAACATATAGTATCTTTCAACTTTGATCTATCCTGTTTCACTGATATGTTAATATATTTTCTTATACAAAAAACATGGTTTTAACTAATGTGCTCTTTTTTTTCTTACATGTGTGAACCTGTGTTCACCTTATATTTGTGTGTACCTTACATTTATACTTAAACCCTTTCATTCTGGTCAACTAATCCCGTTTTATTCGCCTGTGAAAAACCTCTCAGATTACTCTTAATCCTGCATGTATAAAATAATTACTAGCCGAATTACAGAATTACTTCTAAACTCCATAATATCTAAACCACAAACAATACAGGTCTGTTAGTTATGAAAAAGGAAGCTGGGGGGTAAGAAAAGAAAAATATATGTATACTATGGTGATCAACAGTCCTTTTTTGGAACTGACATTCCTTCATTTCAGGAAAACTGAAGAACAGAGAAACTAGAAGCAAGATGGTGTCCCTGGCTTTGCCTGGTGTCACGGTGGTTGAGAATCCGCCTGCCAATGCAGGAGACATGGGTTCGAGCCCTGGTCCTGGAAGATCCCACATTCCGCGGAGCAACTAAGCCTGTGCACCACAACTACTGAGCCTGTGCTCTATGACACCGTGAGCCACAACTACTGAGCCTGTGTGCCACAACTACTGAAGCCCATGCACCTAGAGCCCAAGCTCTGAAGTAAGAAAAGCCACCGCAATGAGAAGCCCGTGCTCCGCAACTAGGAGTAGCCTCCACTCGCCACAACTAGAGAAAGCCCGCACGCAGCAACGAAGACCTAACACAGCCAAAAATAAATAAATTAATTAAAAAAAATAAAGTGTCCACTCTGGCTGAAAATTCAGGACATTGCTTTGAATATATCAAGTCAGTCAACCTTTCTTTTTAACTTAACCCTGAAACACTTCTAAATTATATTTCCTGATTCTACCTAAGGCAGCAAATGCCCTCCCATATCAGCCATATTTACTTTTAACATCTAACATTCTAATCGCAGAAGACTCCTTCTTAGCTTGTCATTCTGACCTTATAAAAGGAATAAAACAATTCAGAATACTGGCCATTGTACTTACTCTGGTCATAGTTATACAGTCAACGTAGTATATATGAAATAAGATGAAAACTAGAAAACAAAGAACATTATAATATGGCACATCACTTTTGAATAGTAGCAGTTCAGCGAGAGAAGGAATGCATTTCATGAGTTGTAAGTGAGAGATCAAGTGTTTTGAACACACTTGTAATGTACAGTGGATTTTCCATTTTAAGTAAGGTTTCTTTGAAATAACCAACTTAAAAGACCTTTCTCAAATACAGATTATTAAAAGTATAGCCTTTGGAATTGAGTATAATACCTTAGACATATTTTTAAGATGAATAATAGTGGAAAGTTAAAAAGTCAAGCATTCATTCATTTAGTCAGCACGTCTTTATTAAGCATTGATTACGCAGCCAACAAATCTATCAAAAGTGTGACCGTTCACCTGAATGTTTGTTAGGTTCCTTGGGCTTAAGCAATACTTCTCTCCCTTATTCTGCCCAGCAGAATGAAAATATGTTCTTGTTATATTAGATACTTGGTTAGGTAGTCTAATCAGACAAGATTCTAAAACTATTTTGAGAAAAGCAGCTATCATCACTTCACCATTAAATTAGAAGCAGCAGCCAGGATTCTCAAATATATATGCTAATGAACAAGCAATGATATTAGGTTTTATCATAATTCTAAGGCTGAGCATTGGCCGTTAGCCCAATCCATACCAAAAGTATTACTCAGGTGTGAATGCTAAATGAGGATCTCACCCATCTCTGCTGACCTTAAATCTGACCAAGTTCTTGCGGGTGACAATGGGGAGCAATAAATCCAATGAAACAAAATTGAAGCCGCCTGGCATCATAGATTCAAGTAACTAGGTCCGAAGTCAGGATATTGGCCTATAATTGAAAAGCTTAATTTGCTGTTCTTATGATCTCCATAGAAAAGCTTGTTGCTATCACTGTTTTCACTTCTTTACTGTGCCAGTTCCTTTAACCTGCTTCAGATATTTCTTTCTGCTAACCTGTAGTACTATTGCCCTTAAAATCCTTAACACAAACTGTCCTTTTCTGGAAATCTTTGCTTAACTAAATGTTTTTATTCTAGTCTTTTCTTTACTCCCCATGCACTCAGCATTCATAGTCATTATATGTTTAAATGAATTTTCCATGCTGTTTAATGAAGCTATTAGAACATTTTTCTGCATATTCTTTATTTATCAAACTGAGGATGAATTCTGGAGAAATATATCCATGATTTCCCTTGTTTTCCATTCTTTCTGTATCCCTACAGCTGTGCTCCTATCACACAAGCACCAGTGCATGTTTTTGTTTCTAAAAGTATAAGAAGCTACCAAGGAGAATACTAATAACGTCAATGCTAGACAGAAATATAGCAAAGAGGAGAATGCTGAAGAGAAAGTCAAATACCTTTGAGGCTTGAGGCTCAGAACTGGTCATTCTAATAAATTCATTCTACTTTAAGTGATTTTCACCAATTCGTTTTTAATTTTGAGGATTTTAGTACTCATCAGCATGAAGACAGTAGTAGGTATTAAGACTCTACGTCAAGGAATTGGAGGAAAAATCATGAATATGTCAAATAAGAGTCCTTTAATCCTAAAATGTTGATAAATATAGAAATAAAAAAACAGTATTTTACAATGAAACACCATGTTTATATCAAAATGATTTTATAAATCTACACATAAGTTTTATCATATAAATTAAAACTTACAGAAAATTTAAACTTACCTAGAAGAAAATAAAAGTGTTAAAGCAACGTGATTATGAAGAAAAGCCCATTGATTTTTATGTTTTGATGCTTAATTAAAATTTAGTTAGATTGGTCTTCTTCATTTATTATTTGCATTCTCTTTAAAATTATAATCTCCTGCAAAATAAGGACAATGTAAAGTTGTCCTCAAAGTAAATACTTTAGTTTGGGTTTCATGAAGATAATAAAACCACCAGGAAAATCAATACTAATTATTCTCAATAAATATCTTAGTTAAGGACTATCTCATTCAAAAAAATCTTGCTATGATAATAGTTAATATTTATTGAAAGTCTACTATGGGCTGAGAATTTTACATATATCGTTTCAGTTTAAGCCTCACAATGACTCAACAAGGTAAATATATCATCATATTCTAACAGATGTTTAGAGTGTTTAATACACTTTGACAGTGTTTCAAAGGATTTAAATAATTTGGCCAAGTTCAAATATTTGGAGAAGCAGGGATTTGAGCCCAATTTGGTTTAATTCTTCATAATTTAATGTATCATCATCTGCCACAGTTGGGTGCCTTCAGAAATTAGTCAGATATAGAACCTACCTTACAGGGCCTACATTACACATATTCTGAATAATGGGCACACTTCTAGAAGAAATATGATATTTCTCTTCTATCAGTACTTATTGCCAAAACCATAATACATATTTTACTTACAGTAAGTAAATAAGATTCCATAATCATCTTGGCCTCTCCCATTGCGGAGCACAGGCTCCGGACGTGCAGGCTCAGTGGCCACAGCTCACGGGCCCAGCCGCTCCACGGCATGTGGGATCTTCCCGGACCGGGGCACGAACCCGTGTCCCCCCCATTGGCAGGCGGACTCTCAACCACTGCGCCACCAGGGAAGCCCTGAACTCCATCTTTAATCTCTAAATTAATTCAGTTTTTGTTTTACCTCCTAAGTAAATTCAATCAGATAGACTAGGAAAACATCATAGTGTAGTAAAACGAGACTCAACCTGAGCATTAAAAGGCCTGGATCTGCATTTTGTATTAATTTGGTGAGATATTTAAATTTTGAACATCCTAATATCCTTACCTATAATGTTGGGATGATATTACTTGTAGACATGGGGGAAAATACCACAACTTATCTAAGAATGCTTGGCATATACTAGCTGTTTACAAACCAGGTGTCACTTTCACCTAAAAAACCCCAAGAAACTGCAATCAAATAAAGCATTTTACAGTATAGCATTGCAAGTCTATTTAAATAAGACATCATAGAAATCAAGTTTCTTATAGAGTTATAGTAACTAGCCAAACTGAGAGAGATACCTTTTTTAATTGAAGTATCTCCTTTACTATTTGTTCTGCTTACTATTGTAATTCTAATTACTAATGTAATTCTCACTCTACGTTTCATATTCTTTCCATGGTGTCTGTCTCCAATACCGTTTTTCAAACCCTTCAGAAAATAATGCTATAACTTGTAACCCTAATCACGATTTGAGTAATCTCATTCTGTATTCATAAAATCAAGGGGCTTCCCCTTAAGAAAACAATTTATACTTTCCAGACAAACACTAGTATTGTGTTGACTGTATCACTGTCAAATAAGAAGCAAACTCCCTGGGGAAGAAAAAAGAGAGATTTCTAGACATCTTTTCTCTTACTCATATAAACTTAATCAGGGCTTGCAATTAATTTTTGAAATTGTTCTATATCGACCTTAATGTTCAAAGCTTCATTTCTACCTCTGGGCCCCATCAGTAAAACCCATACATCATCCCTGTTAGCAAAGCAGCTGGCTTTTTAAATGTGATGTCTTGTAGTTCTTATTTACAATCCTAATCACATCATTGATTTCAGTAATCTTCAGTAAGAGTAATTATTAATGCTGTCAAAAGCAGAGGCTGGGATTCAATTTTTTCTTTTTTTTTTTTTTAATAAACCTGGATCATTAAGATTAAGCCTAATAATGTGACTCTAGAGGCCTCTGGGTAATTAGAAGTTTCCTCTGGTTGAGTATGTAATACAGTAAGGACAATGTCTTCACTTAAAATTCTAAAATATTTAGTTATATAAGCCACAAATGATTAAATAAAAATGCTAGGAGTAGTCACTCATCATAACACAGAAGTAACTAACTTTTTTTTTCAGACAGGCACCACACAAAATTTTACCTAATTGAGTATTTTTCTGTAATTTAAGACAGCCATAGATCTATTTTGTCTACTAATGCCAAAATACTAAGGCACGTGACATTTTTACTCACTCAGGTGTGTCTTTAACACACTAAGGAATTAAACAATGTTCTAAAAAAAAGACAGGATAAACCAATATGAAGAGGATAAGAGACATTTTGGAGAAATCAGATATTTCACTATCCAAAGCAATTTTTAAGAAAAGGATAAGATGAGGTAATGCATTTTGATTTTCAGAAAAAGAGGTCATGATGTAATAAAGATTGTCATTCCGCATCAGATCTCTTTATTTACATTTTGAAAGAAGGTGTGGAACAAAACATAAGTTTCCAAAGGACTACCTATTTGTCACTAAAAGACAATATGTGAGGGAGCCGACAAGCATGTTACTGTGTCAATGTTGATCACCCACCCCACACTCAGGAAACATATATGTATTTGGAACCAGTATCAAACACCGTTGTCTAATTTAAAAATACTCCTGGACTTCTTACTGATCAATATCTCTTATAGAAAGGATAAGAGTATAGAGCATCTGAACTGAAACAGTATTATTAGAAAATGATATCGTGAGCATTTAGGATGTATAATTCATGTTGCTTTCATTTGCTCAGACCACTGTAAAAATCCATAAATCATTTTCTTGTTCATGTATTGCTTAAGTGCAATTTGTCATTTTGCATTAAAGGGCTGCTTCAGCTCATCAGTGCTTTTAATTCACTGTAGAGTTTAACAAAACGCTGGCCCTGTCTGATAACCGAAAAGACACTGAAATGTGAAGCCACACCAATATTAACAAGGTTAAACAAAATGGAGAAGAACGGTTCTACTTCAAATATCAAGTAACACTTAAGAGCTGGTATTCTCAGCCCGCGAAACTGGGTTGGTTTGTTCTGTGGGGTCCAAAGGATTAGAACACAGTAACAAAAGAGTTACCTGAATGCTTACAATAGCATGTATATGCTATAAATCTTTTCCAGAAACTCTAGTCAACACTCACTCTACTGTAGATGAACCAGAACGACCAGTGTGGCACTGGCTCCGAAGCCTTGCCTTCCCACCTGTTAAGTTAGGTTACATTACTACAAATAAACTGATTTCATGGTTACCCATTCGAGATGCTATACACTCCAGGTACTTTGCATTTCCTCTCTGCACTGTGCTTGCTGGGAATGACAAGTGCCAGGAACCACTCAGCTCAACCCTGGCAAGGGGCCTGGCATTTGAAAGACTCCTTATTGACAATTTAAATTTTTTTTCTTCCATTTCTTAAAAAAAATTTTTTTTTTTTCTCTCAAAGCCCTGGGCACACTGCAATAATAAGAGGATTTAGAAACAAATTGCTTTCAAGTCAAATTAAATCACTGCAAACACTCATTCATCCAAACGCTGGTTAACAAACTTGTTTCCCTCGCGCCTTTTACAGAAAAGGGTAGGGAAGAAAGCAGCCCGGTTAGCTGCTTTCAAAGTTTGTAACTATGTACATAAAACGCGACGGTGAGACCCCTAGCGCCCCCCTCCCCATTCGGCTGCCCTTAGAGGACAATGAAGTAGACGAGGGTGCATAATCACTCACACACCTACCGGGATTTTTTACGAAAATTGATTTTGATAAACCGCCTCCAAATAATAATAGCTACTTTCCCCATCTGCTTTAGGATACGATTTGTCTGGGCCCAGATGGTTGGCGCTCCTGGAGGGGGCGTGGGGTTTGGAGGAGGGTTACATTAGGAATTGGTTCTCCCGGCCGGTTTCAATAATTGGGGGGAGGGGGTCGAAGGACGCTGCATTGAACTGTATTCTGCACTTCAAAGAGGTCGTCCACCCCCCACCCGCCCCACCCCCCCGCCGAAGCTGTTATCTATGTAATCACGGCCTCACTACATTCTGGGGTCCGCCAAGTGAAAAAGAAGGGGGGGGGGCGGAAATCTGCTGGATTGACACAGCAAGGAAAAAAGTACACGGGTTTCATTTCAAAAGCATTTTTAAAAGGCAGATTTAAAGTGTGGTTTTGTTTCGTGGGTGACGGGGCGAGGGGGGTCTGTTTAAGGTTCCAGAGTAAGGAGGCAAGTAAGGCAGTAAGGGTGCTGATGCCAACGTCTGAATCTTGGCCCGGGACAAAATACTCTTGCAATTGCCCTTGGCCGGAGCTACCCAGACGGAGGCGGACGGCCAGGCTCGCGTCTGCTCTCCCAGGCGGAAGACTCCGTAGTCACCCCGCCGATACCACGGCGCCTCGGAGACTAGAAGTCAGAGGCGAGACCTCTACAGGACCCCGGCCGGCGTCGCCGGCGTGAATGCAGGCCTCTGCGACCCAAGAAATCCTAAAGAGCCCCCAACAGGCCAGCCCTGTCGAATGAGAGCTCCAAAGCGAAATTCTCCGGCATGCCCTGTGTTGCTTTCGCCGCTAGGAGACGCCTGTAACCCACGTTTGCGGCGAGAGTTCCCCTTCCAAACACAACTGCTACCAAAAAGAAAAAAAAAAAAAAATGCAGCTCAAGCGTTAACAGTGGATGTAGTGATTATTTACAGGCAAATCTGGCCATCTCTCCACGTTCTCATCTCCACCTCGGGAAGCACTCTGGCTCTCAGCGAACGTCCAAAGTCGGCTCAAACTTCATCTACATCTTGAGAGCACAAACCGTCTCCCGCAAACAATTTCCGGATCTGCATTGTCATTCAGCCGCATGTCTCTCACACGCAAACACGCACGCACACGGGCACACACACAACTGTTTCCGTATGTACAAATGAAATATTAGAAAATTACCGTCATTTAAAAAATGCTCCAGGATTCTGATGGGTCAGCTTGAAGACCTCAAAACGTGTCATTTCAATCCTTCAGATCTAAAGAAAAAACAGGGAGGGGGAGGGGTAGAAAGTACAGATGCAATGCCGTTATTAATATTCAGATACACTATAATCTCCTTTTCATTGATCCACAGGTCCTTTTATAAACTGACGCTCCATTCGCAGCCGCAGACGTGATGCTAAAATCATTTCAACTGCAGCGGTTTTCGCTTGGCTTTGGCCAATCGTCAATTTACTGCAGCTGGAAAAGGATTAGCCATTTTTGCTGGCATCCTTTCCTTCTAACCGCTCAAAGGCAGGACCCATCTCCATGAAAGAGCCAAGGGGGGCGGGGGGCTAGGGCAGCAGACACGCACTCGCAGGGGCATGCCTCAGTCTATAATCACGCCCATGGCCACTCGCCCTCCTTAATTCCCCGCCAGGAGGGAATGGCAACGTACCTCGAGGTCGGGGAAACGACTCTCCTTTTCCCGCAGGTTGTGGCGGTGTTGCTCTCAGGTCATTCATTACCAGGAAGCCCCAAGGAACCTTCCCATCCTGTGGCATAAGAAGGAAACTGAACAAGGGCGGCTTGCGTTTGAATAAACAACCCCTTACAGCCCACTAATTAATACACAATTATGTTTTCTGGGTTTTTTTTAAATCTTTTCTTGGAGAATTAACATTCAATCCACTCTCTCGCATTGAAGAGTTCGCGCTCTATTTCAACTTCACAGGAACTGGGTGCGTTTACGCGCCGCTTTGCCCCCGCGCCTCAGGAGTGAGCCCTCGGAGCTCGTCAAGCGCATCCTTCGCGACCCGGGAGGAGGGGTGGAGGGTGCTCCGTTGGGGCTTACACAGAGCTGTGCGCTGGACTAGGAAGGATGGATGCGAGCACCGTGAATGTGCAAGCGCGTTCGCAGATACCCGCAGCGGCACACACTCTGGCTCCGCGTGTGCAGCGACCCAGCCCATGCACCCACCCCCGCCTCCGCCCGCGCCCGCGTTCGCCGCCGCCCAGCTGCCCTCATACAGCGGTCTTGCCCCAAGCTGGGCAAGAATCGGTGCTCCGGTCTAGCAGAGGGCGGAGGGGGGAGCTCTCCAATTGTCAGAATAAGCAGAAAAAAGCCTGTGCGCGCCGCCGCGGCGTCGCACTTGGCCGGGGGGACGCGCAGGCACATCCGCGGCGCCTTGCAGCGAACAAGCCAGAGGCCCGCGAGGCCAGCGTTAGGCGGGCGGGCTCCAAAGCGGAGCTCAGATGAAACTCCTCAGTCACTGACCGAAGGGTTCACAGCTCAACCCGGGTCCCCAAGCGCATTAATCTATTTGGTAAGAATATTGTGGATGTACGTTTAGGAAGGGAAGAGGTAAGTCTAACGCGGCCGCACGTCTATAGGAGCCGCCAGCCCTCAACCCTGGGCTTGAATCCCGCGGCTTTTCAGGACCCACCTAAGCTTCACCCCTCCCTACACTGCCCCTTCAGACCCTCACACTTAGTTTAACACAGTCCTTATCGTATCTGTTTTTTAAAAGCCCTGCCAATCTCCACCAGAGTCCCTTAATTAGGTAACCCCTGCCAATTAGTGGCCCCTCTGCAACTTTTTCCTGTTCTCGGTGACTTATTTCCACGAACAGTAGCAAGGAAAATACCTTAAAGGAAAAAGAATGCTAGCGTCATTGGAAACCCCGCTCCTGGGAGAGGATACCGCTGCTATTATGTTTTCGCATTTGCTGATGCAAACAGGGGAACCTCTCTATTCCCTCGCCATTACCTGCGGCCGGGGACTGGGAACTTTCCGTGGCAGAGTCCCAGCTAGCGCCTCGGGACCTGCCGGGCTGTGGTCGCGCTCACACTCACACTCACCCCGGCAGCCCGGGCGCGGGTTGCATCCCGCCCGGCCCGGTTGCTTGCGTGACGCGCCTGCTTGACGGTCAGGTTGGCCAATTAGCGGTGGCTCGGTGGGTGGTGCTTCTCAGCGATTGGTTGGCAGAATGAGGGCGCTGCGCAAAAACAGGGAAGCGGAGCGCTCGGAGCTCAGAAACTGCCAGCCGAGATCGCAGGCTCTGGGGCTGAGGCAGGAGGAGGGAAGGACTGGAAAGAAGAGAGATAGGTTAGAGGGAAGAAGAGGCTTGGGAAGGAAACAGCAAGAAAGAAACTGCTCTTCACACTTCCAGAGAGGCAAACGACGGTGGAGATGAGGACAGAGAGTAAGACTATGAAAGCCAAAAACTACAAATAGAGCGAAAGAGGAAAAAATGCCAAGAAGCACATCCATCCGGAGAAATGAAGAGAATGAAAGTTTTATGCTGCAGAACCGTTCTTTGCTTTTTCGGCACAAAATTCTCTCGCCGTTTTTAAGCTTTTCTGCATTTGCCAGCCGTTGACGTTAAGAGGCATGTTCAGCGGTGCCAACAGCATCTCCTCTTCCTCTTCCTCTTCCACCTCATTCTTCTCCTCCCATCAGCAAGAAGACAAACCGAGGACAGTCTTGAAATATCAAAATTTCCTCCTTGGGCTTTGCCAGCACCGCGTTGCGCCAAGACTGTCGGAATAAAGGACGCTGACTATTGTTATTATTTTATTAATTGGTCAGTGGAAAGATTACAGATGAGGAAAGGGGACGCCTGTCACCCTTCCTGCGCTAAGATTGAAAAATTAGGCTGAACTGGGGGAAACCCTAAAATGAGGCAAAAGTAATTAGATTTTTAAGGACAGAAAGCCACAAGACAGCCCCCCCACCCCCCACACACACAGAGCGCACTTTTATTTGAGATTTTTTTTTTTTTCGTGGTGGCTGGGGAGGCGATTGGGTGGCTGGCTGGCTGGCTGCGGAAAGCTGCTTCCTTTCCCTTTGGAGATGATTGTGCTATTATTCTTCGCCTTGCTCTGGATGGTGGAAGGAGTCTTTTCCCAGCTTCACTACACGGTCCAGGAGGAGCAGGAACATGGCACTTTCGTGGGGAATATCGCTGAAGATCTGGGCTTGGACATTACAAAACTTTCGGCTCGCGGGTTTCAAACGGCGCCCAACTCTCGGACCCCTTACTTGGACCTCAACCTGGAGACCGGGGTGCTGTACGTGAACGAGAAGATTGACCGCGAGCAAATCTGCAAGCAGAGCCCCTCCTGCGTCCTGCACCTGGAGGTCTTCCTGGAAAACCCCCTGGAGCTGTTCCGGGTGGAGATCGAGGTGTTGGACATCAATGACAACCCCCCCTCCTTCCCGGAGCCGGACCTGACCGTGGAGATCTCTGAGAGCGCCACGCCGGGCACCCGCTTCCCCTTGGAGAGCGCATTCGACCCAGACGTGGGCACCAATTCCTTACGCGACTACGAGATCACCCCCAACAGCTACTTCTCCCTGGACGTGCAGACCCAGGGGGATGGCAACCGATTCGCCGAGCTGGTGCTGGAGAAGCCGCTGGACCGAGAGCAGCAAGCGGTGCACCGCTACGTGCTGACCGCGGTGGACGGGGGAGGAGGGGCCGGAGGAGGCGGAGCGGGAGGGGGCCTGCTCCCCCAACAGCAGCGCACCGGCACGGCCCTACTCACCATCCGAGTGCTGGACTCCAACGACAATGTGCCCGCCTTCGACCAACCCGTCTACACTGTGTCCCTCCCAGAGAACTCGCCGCCGGGCACGCTCGTGATCCAGCTTAACGCCACGGACCCAGATGAGGGCCAGAATGGCGAGGTCGTGTATTCCTTCAGCAGCCACATTTCGCCCCGGGCGCGGGAGCTCTTCGGACTCTCTCCTCGCACTGGCCGACTGGAGGTGAGCGGCGAGCTGGACTACGAAGAGAGCCCGGTGTACCAAGTGTACGTACAAGCCAAGGACCTGGGCCCCAACGCCGTGCCCGCGCACTGCAAGGTGATCGTGAGAGTGCTGGATGCTAACGACAACGCGCCAGAGATCAGCTTCAGCACCGTGAAGGAGGCGGTGAGCGAGGGCGCGGCGCCCGGCACGGTGGTGGCCTTGTTCAGCGTGACCGACCGCGACTCAGAGGAGAATGGGCAGGTGCAGTGCGAGCTGCTGGGGGATGTGCCGTTCCGCCTCAAGTCTTCCTTCAAAAACTACTATACCATCGTGACCGAGGCCCCTCTGGACCGAGAGGCGGGGGACTCCTACACCCTGACCGTGGTGGCTCGGGACCAGGGCGAGCCTGCGCTCTCCACCAGCAAGTCGATCCAGGTGCAGGTGTCCGATGTGAACGACAACGCACCGCGATTCAGCCAGCCGGTCTACGACGTGTATGTGACCGAAAACAATGTGCCGGGCGCCTACATCTACGCGGTGAGCGCCACAGACCGTGACGAGGGCGCCAACGCCCAGCTAGCCTACTCTATCCTCGAGTGCCAGATACAGGGCATGAGCGTCTTCACTTACGTATCCATCAACTCCGAGAACGGCTACTTGTACGCCCTGCGCTCCTTCGACCACGAGCAGCTCAAGGACTTCAGCTTCCAGGTGGAAGCCCGGGACGCCGGCAGCCCCCAGGCGCTGGCTGGCAACGCCACTGTCAACATCCTCATCGTGGATCAGAACGACAACGCCCCTGCCATAGTGGCGCCCCTTCCGGGGCGCAACGGGACTCCGGCGCGCGAGGTGCTGCCCCGCTCGGCGGAGCCCGGTTACCTGCTGACCCGCGTGGCCGCGGTGGACGCGGACGACGGCGAGAACGCCCGGCTCACCTACAGCATTGTGCGGGGTAACGAAATGAACCTCTTCCGCATGGATTGGCGCACCGGGGAGCTCCGCACGGCGCGCCGGGTGCCGGCCAAGCGCGACCCCCAGCGGCCTTACGAGCTGGTGATCGAGGTGCGCGACCACGGGCAACCTCCCCTGTCCTCCACCGCCACCCTGGTGGTGCAGTTGCAGAACCCCTTGGGGCAGGCGGAGCAGCGGTAGGGCCGCTCGCCGGTGTGCGAGCGCAGGTGGTTGGCCAGGTTGAAGCTGTGCTTGAAGCCTTTGCCGCAGCGCGGACACGCGTGAGGTTTGAGCGCGGTGTGCCGAGCGAAGTGGCGCCGCAGGTCCGAGCGGTAGCGGAAGCTCTTGCCACACTCACTGCAGTGAAACGGGACGCGGGGGGCAACGGCGGGGGGGGGCGGGGGCGGGGGCGGGGGGTCAGGGGAGGCCCAGCGCCCCAGCCGCTCCGGCGGCGGGGAGACCTCGCTGGACCTCACCCTCATCCTCATCATCGCGCTGGGCTCGGTGTCCTTCATCTTCCTGCTGGCCATGATCGTGCTTGCCGTGCGTTGCCAAAAAGAGAAGAAGCTCAACATCTACACGTGTCTGGCCAGCGACTGCTGCCTCTGCTGCTGCTGCTGCAGCGGTGGCGGCTCGACCTGCTGCGGCCGCCAAGCCCGGGCGCGCAAGAAGAAACTCAGCAAGTCGGACATCATGCTGGTGCAAAGCTCCAACGTACCCAGTAACCCGGCCCAAGTGCCGGTGGAGGAGTCCGGGGGCTTCGGCTCCCATCACCACAACCAGAATTACTGCTACCAGGTCTGCCTGACCCCCGAGTCCGCCAAGACCGACCTGATGTTCCTTAAACCCTGCAGCCCTTCGCGGAGTACGGACACTGAGCACAACCCTTGCGGGGCCATCGTCACCGGCTACACAGACCAGCAGCCCGACATCATCTCCAACGGAAGCATTTTGTCCAACGAGGTAAGGCTGAAGCGCCAGGACCACCATCTCTCATCTCCTCCATCCGAAAGCCTCCTCTAGCCCGGCCCTTGTATCTCTGGTGCACTGTGTATTTATTTTTAGGATATTAGCTCACTTGTATCTTTGTGGAGGCAGGAATGGGGAGTCACCTCTCCCACACTTTCGTGTATAACTTAAACTTCGTGTTGTCCCTAATTTTCTGCGCTCCACCCCTCCACGTTTATTTTCATTCCCCTCCTTTGGTACTTTGCCACCTTGGACCTTCCCTCTTCCCTCTGGCATCTTTCCTTTAAAATCCCAACCCCCCCTCAGTCTTTTCCCTTCTTAGAAATCTGGGGGTAAAGGGGAAAGTGCGCGGTGGGGAGAGGGAAATGCGGTGGAAGGACCTTCTGGCGCTGGCAAAGGTGTTTTTTTTTTCTCTTTGCATTTGTCCCAGGCGTTAATAAAGTTCATTGTTTTGCTTTGTTTATCGATGCTTTCAGTCGCGTGTAAAAGTAAGCTATAGATTGTTTAACTTTGCACAGTTGTCTAAACTTGAATGCATGTTTTAGTGAATGAGTTATCAGATCCTTGTCCTTTGAACTCGGGTTGCAAAAAAAGCCTTCAGTTCAGCTCTGGACAGCATTTACAGACGCTCTTGAAGCCGAACGCCCACACAGTGTGAATTTGAATGAAGTTGCTTTGGCACAAACCCCTGTAAGCGTAAACTAACAGAAGGCTTAAACAATTGTTGTCTTGAGTATATCTTTTAGCTAATAATTACCTTCTTGCCACCGTTTCGGATAACTCACTGCTGTTGGCTTTCTTCATCCAAGAATTTGGCTTGTCAATTCCGATTTCTTTTTATAAGATGGAGAAGTAGCGAAGTTGAAAGGAGGGAGGGAGGGGGGGAGAACGGAGTTGATTTCTGTAAAAGAAAGTTTGGACCGGAAAAGGCGTGTGGGTGCTGGAGGCGGGGAGGAGAAGGCAGGGGGTGTTTGGAGGGGAAAAAGAATTGGGGCCAGGAGGGAAGGGAGGATTATGAACTCCTTTCTTGGCAGGTTATTTCATTTATTTTGAGTCTTAGATATTATTCATTGACTTTCATGAATATTTGTACAGCTCATTTGTATCTTAAGCACATTTTGAAAATAAACAACAAAATAATTCCATAAAATATCCAAACTTTTTCTTATTGAGCGTGCTGTTTTTCTTGTGTCAACCAGTATATGCACCTAAACACTGTTTCTAGGCCACTGAAACAGAAAGACTGCAGCATATATAACTAGGTTGACCCTATTGGAGACAATAGTTTATGAGCCCCAGCTATGAGGTCATTTGCATTCTCTCCTTAACACACACACACACACACACACACACAAACACACACACACACACACTTAAAATTGGCCTTTTACCTCTGCATTTTTTTTTTAACCTTTACTGAAAATCTAGATTGAAGTGTCTCTGCATATCTTCTTGCCTTTACCCAGCAATCACTAGTCTGAGGCTTTAGGACAGCTTAGATATTCATAAAAATGTACACAATTACTTAAGCTAGAATTAGTTCCTAACTTCAAAAGCAGACTTGTTAGTTAAACCCTTAGCATTCAAATGCTCTTGATTTATTTATTTTTTTTCTAGACTAAACACCAGCGAGCAGAGCTCAGCTATCTAGTTGACAGACCTCGCCGAGTTAACAGGTATGGACTCCTTTTTTTTTCCTACCTTGGTGTATGGACAAATTACTACCTACTAAAAGTAGGAATTAGGTATATTATTCAATATCAAAATAGAAAATGATAAAGTATTTCCAATTAGGGCAGGACATAAATACTGATTACGTTAGGTTTCCTAGACAATAAACTTTAAAAATATTGGTGTGTTTCATTTACGTACAACCACTAAGTATACTTGAATATTTTGTCAGTTTACACTCCTACACTGCTTCTAATAATCTTCCTAGCTGTTCCAGATATATACATATATATATCTTCTATGAAAATGATATAAACATATGCTTAGTTCCAATCACAGAATAATGGCTAAACTTTACATGCCTTAACGGCTCCAACTAACTGCTAATGTTTAATTTTAGAGAGTTAGGCTTAAGGTTATGAAAACTAGCTTTAAGCAGAAATAAAGCCACCTGAGAGCTCTAGGCATCTGCAGCACCATCAGTGACCATGTGGTGGCAGAAGAATGTTTTCTGTGTTTCTTCACCTTTTTTATTCTAATATTCACATTTTTGTACTTCTAGTTCTGCATTCCAGGAAGCCGACATAGTAAGCTCTAAGGACAGTGGCCATGGAGACAGTGAACAGGGAGATAGTGATCACGATGCCACCAACCGCGGCCAGTCAGCTGGTAAGTGTGATCAAAGGGCAATGCTGACTTTTATAGTGTTTTTCAAAAATCAATCCTGAAAGGATGATGTTCTAGGTAATTTTTAGTATTAGTAAATCTACGGAAGAATGGTGCCATCCTATGTCGACAATTGTATACTCGAAGAGGATTGTAATATTTACTGTTCCTTCAGAGAATGAAAGCTAGAAATTCATTGTGGAATATGTTAGACTATGAAACGTTTCTTTTTTATGTAATGTTCTTTCCTGGAATTATACTGCATACAAAAGCCATAGATTTCTCGCGTGGTCCAGTCCTCAGTCTTCAGTCAATTACGATATTATTAGACTTGCTTACGGATGAGGTAACTGAAGATGAATGAAATTGGTTGACCTGCACAAGGTCACAAGAGGATGAGTGGATGATTGGGGACCAGAATCCAAATTTTTCCATTTCCAGAGCAAGGCATTTTACATGTCAACGAATATTGAATGAGAGAAGGAATGGTGATTAAAATCATGAATAGGTTGAAAGCAGGATTTCCAATCCTGGGTTCTTAGGCTTCAGGACACTAGTTAACATTTGATAATGTGTATTTTCTGAAGCATCCTAGGTTCCCTCATATTTTCATTGGATCCATGTTCAAAAGTTGAACTGTAGGTATATTTGTATGCAGGCTTAATGGTATTCACTGATGGAGGTTGCAACGTGATACGTATTTTTTACTTTGTTTTACTTTATCTTACTTTACTTTTTCTATATAAATTTACCCTTTAAGTTTTATAGGATCCTGATAACTCTAACTACTAATAATTAAAGAAAACACTTAAAAGAAATAAAATATGTACCTTAAAATAATGAAAACAATTTCACAAGGTTTGGGTTTTCTTTCCACTTAATTTGCATTTCAACTATGAAGGGTGCTTGTTGATTTTTTTTTTTTTTTGCTTTTTCTTTTTCAATTGAGTTTTGTGTTCATCTGACACATAAAGAAAGGCAAAGGCAAGCTAACTTTTATAACTTCTAAGACGCCCATCATTGGACTGTCTCAAGGTCCAACTTCATTCACTTGAGCTTTGAGCTTTATTTTGGTTAGTGATTAAGTGTAGGGTGATAGGGTTCTCATTTTCAAGGTACCATTGATCCTCGAGAGCACCCATTCCTTAACACGCTCCCTGGGCCTCTGAACGGTGCTGACGCAGTGTGCCAAAGGGCAGTATCAGCCCCACGGTCGCCTGGCAGCAGTGGTGGCTGCAAGCCTCTCACTTGGCTTATGTGTGCCGTGTCTGAGGCTGCCTTAGCCTTGGGAAACGCAGGCAGGAGGAGGGGAAAAAAAGGCTGCTCAAGGGTCTCTTTATATTGCTGCAAGTCATTAATATGCAGACCTAATGAGACTTGAGAACTGCCAAGAATCCCCGGAGGTCCCTGCCCCTTGCGGGCCTTCACGCTAAGTGAACAGAGCATCTATTTAGTGTCTGGGAACCTGACAACAAACCAGATCTTGCCAGAAGTTTATATTTGAGTACAAAGTCCCTTTCATTTTTGGCCTATATATGACATATGATTTATTGTTATCTTTTAAAAGGTATATGTTTAGAATTGCTCATTCCTATTCCTTTTTCAGAGTTTCTAATTTAATAGTCTGCCTTTTAAAACTTTTGAAACAAAATGCTTAAAATTAAAAAAAAAAAAAAAGAGTATCCACTGCTGCATGGTTCCTTGGGTGCACTTTATTCCTTTCCCACTCCCCCCTACTTTATTTTTTTAGTTTTTTTGTTTTTTTTCTGTAGCACTCCAATCTCAATGAACATTTCAATTAGTTTAGTCCCCTCAGACATAATGAGCCATAATAACCGAAAAAAGAGAAATGAATAAACATCTGCAAAAAGTGTTAAATTTGGAACATGGATGGGAATACATTCTTATCAGTGCGCCTTCCCACTAGCTCTTTCATTTCACAGGCGCTCAATGTTGCCATTTTGGTAATGTTTCTTTTAAATTATTTGAGATGTCAAAACATTAAAAGGAAATTTTAAATGCTAAATTGTGTAAGGAAAACATATTTAAAAGCAGGCAGTTTTTCTTATCAAAATGGCAAATTCTTTTTTCTATCTTTGAGTTCTTAAACATGTAAAAGTATTACAGAATTAACAATCTACTTCATTAGCAGTTATAGAGCTGCCACCACATACTGGGCACAATGATAGCTGTTTTCAAATTGTAATAACACACTCGTATTAAGAAGTAATTATACCTTCGTGTGCTGAATTTAAGTCAGATTTAATATGTCTAATTTTATTGTAAAAATGATTTTGAAGTGTTTACCTTGTAAAGTATAAAACCCTAAATGCAGAGAATTAAGATGTTAATGACTTTTTCCTGTCCATTCTTTGTTGGGTACTATAAACTTTACACCAAGTAGCCACAGTATTTCCAAAAAGTTAAGCCTATTTCAGGTAAATAAGTACATCTGCTTTATTACCTTCTAAAACCAAGTATTGATGGTCTTCCAATTTTGCAATATTTAGAGAATATTCTTCATAGCACATACATTTCCAGGTTTAGAATATGAAAAACTTTTGTGCTAATAAGCAGATCCCACTGAGCTAGGTTATAAAGGGGGGAAAGTTAGACTATCAAGGAAAAACAGCACTGAAAAGAAATAGATTCTGAATTCTTTAGTTTGTACCTCATTTCATACTATATTATATACACTGTTTAGCTTAGTGCTTCACCTGTTTAAACTTCCTAAGTTTTTATTTATTCCCACTTTCTTTTTCTATGTTAACATTAGCTTGTATTTATTTATTTGGATATTCCTTCTATTTATTCTTCTATGAATAGTTTTCCTTTTTGTTCTTTCTCCTCCCTCCCCCCCTTGCTTTTCTCCTTTCTAAGCCATTTGCAGTCACCAATCTTGTTCATAGAAGGGCTTTAAACACGGAGGCAGCTGCACAGAGAATCACATAAGCTTTTTCAGTTTTCCACTGCACCTGGCTCCATGTGTGAAATTCTTCGGCTTGACCACTGCTCTGTGGCACTTACTTTCTATAGCCTTGTCAAGGTGCTTTCCGTTTTTTTCAGTGCAGTATTGATGTATTGGTTAGATATGGCAGAAGTCCAAGGAGATGTGGTAAATGCTTACATAAACCATCACAAGGGGAGAAACTGATTAATCAAAGCTTAAATAGCAAAAAAAAAAAAAAAAAAAGATAAAAAAACAATAAAATGAACTTAAAACCAATATATTTTCAATTTTATAATACCATTAGATTAAAAGATAAAATTTTTGTCTAATTTAAATACTGATACAACATTTTTAATTGTATATTCTTAAACATTTTAATATTATTGGAGGTAGATCTAAGGCAATCTATTTAATTGTGAGAAATTTTTTTCCATTTATTAAATACTTACCATGTACATACTAGGATTAATTATGAATTTATTTTTAATAATTGTGCCTTCTTGAAATACGTATTGAAGAAGAAAACGCTAGTAAGTGATGATTCAGTTAATGTTACTTGTTATATTTACCTGAAAATTTTCAAATTTCTCTTCTTGTAAATTTTTCTTTTAGTTATAAAGGGAACTTAGCTTCTCAATGTGTCAATTTCTTACCTAATTATCATGAGATTTATACATGACACATGGTCAAAACTTGGCTATAAATTTAAAGAATTAAGTGATTCGTATTATTGGTATTTTCATACTAGTAGATAAAAGTATATCATGAAATGCATTAAGCCTCTGCACTACTACTACAATGTCAATAAGAGAATTCTTGGTTTGTCATAAAATACAAATTCCCCTTTCCTGACTCCAATAAGAATTTAGATAATGGCAATTAGTTTCTGGCTTTATAAATAAAGTGAATTCATACCATTGCCTGAATAAGCAAAAACTTTCTGTTAAGGTTTCTGGTGAAAATGTGAGCTACAACTTGATAATGAGGAGACATTTAAAATTGGAAAAAATATAAGACCAATGTTAAGAGAAAACAGAGAAAAATATAAACATTTTGAAAGATAAGTAAGGAGAAAATTTTGATGTGCATGTTTTGATTTTTTTCATGGGTGAATTATGTTGTTAAATCTCTGCTCTCAAATCAAATTTTCCTAAAAATTATAGCAATATTTATGGTTAGAGTTAATATCTGTAATTTCTCCAGTGTTAAATAATTAAAGGAAGACTTGAAATTTCCTCCAAAACTTGAGTGTTGATTTTTTAAATTACTTATCATATTTGGGGGAAAAAAAACCCACATATTTTCTGAAGGCTTGGTATGTGAGAGAGAAATGAGTATGTAAATTTATAGTATTACATTCATCAGAAAACAGCACAAATTGAATACAGATACCTTTTTGGAATCAGTTTGTTCTCAGTGGTAATATCACTGCCTCTGACTGTAAGGGATCAAGTTACTTGCTAGTTAAAAAAGATGTATTAAAAATTTGTCTGAATATATCTTTGCATAACAGGCAGTCTATCACTTCAGCTGTCATGCCTTGCAGAACAGACATTTCTGAGAAGTGGAAAAAAATAAATAAATAGGATAAGAAATTGTAAATAAAATATGTATGTTGAAATGCTTCTTAGGAATTACCAAAACTCAGGCTTGGCCTGTATTTGTCTGCTATACAAATCCCACAGGTTCTAAAGTAAGGGCATTTGAACAAGAAGAAAAAAAAAAAAAAGAAGTTAAACTTATTTTCTCTTGGGACTTCAGTTTGAGCTGTTAAAATATTCCGAAAGCAATGTGAAAGGTATGCATTTTTAAATGTCCCATGTACTGAAATAACTGACATTCCTGTCCTTTGTGCAGTCATTTACCACCACAAAAGTTAAATATGCCTCTGCTTATCTGGTCATTAAAATAATATATTTAGGGCTTCCCTGGTGGCACAGTGGTTGAGAGTCCGCCTGCCGATGCAGGGTACACGGGTTCATGCCCTGGTACAGGAGAATCCCACATGCCGCTGAGCAGCTGGGCCCGTGAGCCGCTAAGCCTGTGTGTCCGGAGCCTGTGCTCCGCAACGGGAGAGGCCACAACAGTGAGAGGCACGCATAAATTTAAAAATAATTTTAGTCAATGGCTCCCTAAGGTGAGGACCAGTAGTAAATGGGCAAGATGTATTTGGTTCTCAAACTATATATCTAAGACAAATGAAAAAAACATTTTCAGTGAATGTTTCTAAAACTTATTTGAAATTTATTGATGCACTATTTATATGATTTTAAAAAATTGTTTCTGTGTCTGATATTTTCCTCATGATAAATTAGTATACTTGTCTTATCAGTAAAACTGGTGAAACATCTACATGCAGAATGTGTGCTATATTCCCTTTCCTTGTAGTTATATAAAGCTGTGTTATCACTATGGGGATCCCACTTTAAAAGGAGTAGCTCATAAATTTATTAAGAACATTATTTACAAGTGTTCCCCTTTCAGGCAAGTAACAGTGTTCTTCCAACAGAAAGCTTTATCATATTCCTCACTTTTCTTGTTATGCACATGATATGTTTTGTTTTACAGGTTCTCAATTCATGAGAACTTTACTTCATCATCTAAGGGAATTTTAACTAGCCTCTAATAAGTCAAAGAGGCAGAAAAACATACACTCCGCGAGAAGAAAATGGGCACAACTGAATATAAACTACCCATAAAAACAAACTCTACTAAAAGTACCCTCTAACATAGGCAAACATCTTAATGATAATGTTGAGAGACTAGATTATTAAAATTTTTCTCTGTGATTATCATTTTCAAAATTATAAGAATACTTGGGTACAGTGTTCAAACAGATGTGAAAGATTGTTAATGGTCTCATGAGGTATATCTGAAAGGGTTTGATCAGTTATGTGATGAAAAAGTGTATTAATATCAAATTTTGCATTAGTACCCATCTTTATCAGGATCCAATAAAACAATTCTGTCTTAAAATTTGAATTTTTTCATCAACTTCAAATTTAATGACATGAATTTATTTTTAAAATATATAATTGCTCATAATTTACTATTAATGGTAGTTCCACCTATCAAAAAGGCCTTTTATTCCTTATCACACTATAAATAGGGAGCATTTAGAGTACAGTGCCTCAAAAAGAGACGTCTCTGGTTCTCTAACTTCTACCTAGCTCATATGTCAGTGTGCATCAGGGATATTCTCCTTCCCTTCCTCTTTTTTTTTGTTAAATACCTATCTCCTTACAGGCATAGGACAACTGAACTTCCCTGGTGTCTACAGAAAAATTGACATGTTTTACATGCTGTTCTTAGTCTGATTCCTTATCTTGGCTTCAGCTCATGTTTATGTTCCTCAACAGTTCACTGATCAGTAGTTTACTTCCAGGCTTATGCATCAATTATCAATGGAATGTTAGAATTGAAGTCAGACTTAGCATTATACGTAGTTTAATTCAAAATAAAAAAGTCATTATAAAGTGAGATTAATATATGATAAGAAGCTTGGTGTTATTTCTTAAAACATAATATATGTAATTAGCTGTTCTTAACTCCAAAATACTTGAGGATAATCTGGAGGTTTAATAATTGTGAAAAATTGATTTCTTTATATTATATATAGAGATGTTAAAATATATACACAAAAAAGTAAATTAGTACTAGTAGAATACCATTAGGAATTTGCAAACTAAAACTTGTTCAAGAGCTCAAATCACTCATAACATTTAAAGAAAAAAAATCAAGTGTGTTCATGACATAAATATTACTCTGTTGGTCAAAAAAATAATCCCTAGTTTTTCCACACCAGGCATTTCATGCATTTGAGAGTTTCTGACATACGGACTAATCACACTTTGGTTATTTCAAATTGATCCTGTTTTTAAACATATTTAATAAATGCGTTGCTCTGTTTAGAAACAAGTTAAAATGTGATTTTGTTTATGTACTTATTTTTTCACCTACTGCTAGTTATCAAAATGAATAACAAATGGTATTCTATAGTGCCCCCAAATTGTTATGTTTTCTTAAGAAAGTGAGTGAGCTTTCCTGAGTCATAAATAACGTGTTTAATATTCTTGTCAATCTATGGGAGACAATGAAACTTGAAGATGTCGTTTGAAATCTTGGTATTCTATCTAGGATTAGTAAGCAAACAGCTCTGTGTTGTCTAGGACAAGTGTTTTCCAATATAGAACAAGTAATAAAGTATTTGTCAATAGTGTTTGCAGCTGACTCATATTGCACTTGTTACCTTGGTTTCACTAATTACAGTCATTTGTTCTGGACTTGTCTAAGGTGGTAAATGATAAGTGGTTTGTAGTAATATGGACTACGAGAGTGTCACTGAAAAATAACTTTTAGGAAGTCATTTTCTAGGAACCTAAGAAAGCATGCTCTTGGGCACTCACGAAATCTTATTTTATTCTTGTTATTTACTGATGTATCAGTATGTATGCCATGTTTCTGTTGAATTTCACTTTTTATTTCATGTCCAGATTTTATAATCTAAATGTCATCACTAGTACTTCCCATATTTCTTCCCTTTTTGTCTCTAAGAAAAAAAATATCAGATGACTTAACATCATTAGAGATTATGGATAACGAAGGTTTTCCACTTCGGTTTTTTCTCTGTTATGAACTTCACGAGAGATTTTTTTAAAATATTCATTCTCACTATTTTCTAGTTATTTAAATAATTTAGAGCCAACATTTCCCCCCCGATATCCTGAGTAGTTTAGAAACATCTATCTCAGAGGCCTCTTTGCCAAGAGTCTTACCCTTTATAAAATAATGTAAAGCGATTTTTGGCTCCTGTCAGGTTAAAACAAGAAAAATTTGTCAAGATACCTTCACCCATTTCTCTTTATGCTGCCTGTAACTTTTCACTTCTAAGTAGCTGGTCATGTTGGTGAAGGCTCCCTCCATAGCTTCTGTGTTTTCTGCTCGCAGGTATGGATCTCTTCTCCAACTGCACTGAGGAATGTAAAGCCCTGGGCCACTCAGATCGGTGCTGGATGCCTTCATTTGTCCCTTCTGATGGACGCCAGGCTGCTGATTATCGTAGCAATCTGCATGTTCCTGGCATGGACTCTGTTCCAGACACTGAGGTGTTTGAAACTCCAGAAGCCCAGCCTGGGGCGGAGAGGTCCTTCTCCACCTTCGGCAAAGAGAAGGCCCTTCACAGCACCCTGGAGAGGAAAGAGCTGGATGGACTGCTGTCTAATACACGAGCGCCTTACAAACCACCATATTTGAGTAAGTATTCCGTAAAAGGCTGTAGCAAAGTATTCCCTTTCAGGAAATAAAGTTCAACATGCCATTCTTCTTAGTAAAAATAGAGTTCAGGTTGTTTTCAGAAACAAGGATAAAAGTGACTCTTGGATGCAGACAGCACTTTACAATCGAAAAATGGATATACTTAACAAGAAGACAAATTCCTGGGTTAGGACATGGTGGTTGGCTACAATCAAAGATAATTTTTGATGTTGTTGAAAACATTTTTCAAATGATCTTCCTATTTCCTTTGAATACTGCTCACCTGCTGACTTGATTTCCATGTGTTTTGAAGGTCTTAAGGTGGAAAAACATCTCTTCACAGTTAAATCACCAAGAGATCTCGTTTTCTTATTGCTTACCAGCATTATCACTTAATCATCCTTTTCCCACAATGACATTAAACACAGGCTAAATTCAGAAATCATTGCAGCCATCAGTTTGATCATTCTACGTGATTTAGTAATATGTTGGCATGGATACACGTTGCTTATCCGAATCAGAGGAACTACACGATGAAAGCATATCAACACAGCAATATTATTCATTTATTTAAAATAGTAGCTTCTTCTAACATTGAGACATTGATAATTGTAGTCAGCTCTTTCGATATTGGGACCATAGTCTCGAAGTGGATAACTTTATACAACCACTCTGAAAAACAACAATGCTTTGAGATTCTTTAGCATATATTTATTAAAGTAGCCTAAAATCAAATTTTAATAAATAAGGACTATGATTCAGTCTTTGCCCCTCAAACTAAATTCTGGATTTAAAATTTTATTCATTCTTTCTGGATTTAAAGTTTTACTTATTATCAAAAACCAAGCTTTTCCAAATTTTACAAAACATATTCTCAGTAGTGTTTCACTTAAAGTAATAATATACATTATAGAAGTACATTATCAATAATTTCAAGGTAAAAATTCAAAGGGCATATGATTCAGAGTAATTCAAATTTGTATTTCTAAATAAATGCAAATATTTCCTGTTAGCATATATTAACTGGTAAATCTACATCAAATATAGTGAAAAATCAGTTCAACCTCTAACTCTTAGTGATTACCAACCTTGAGGAAATTTCACTTACATTATAGAACTGAAATTTTGAACATCTACAAATGTCTTTTCTCTACTGACTAGTTTTTCTTTTTAATTTTAAGAATCATGGTAACAATTTTTGTTGATAAAAATATTAATGCTACATATATTTTAATGCAAATTTCTCTACTTTTTAATAATCTAGTATTTCATTTAGATCCCTGATTTCAGGAATTATAAAATATGTTATCAGATATATGTGCTGCTAGAAATCAAAGAATGCATCTATTATTTTACCAAGAAAATTAAGATTTGTTTGCATATCATTCCCGATGTGTATTATAATTAATTAATTTTGAATAACAATTTCCGTCTTCTGTTTTAGCCAGCTCAGCTCATACTGCTCAAAATTTAGGGTTTGGGATGAAGTGTGGACGGGATGAAAAAGAAGCAGAAAAATAGCATTTTGTTGTTTTTATTTATACTCTCCTCAGTTCTTCATATAACTTTAATCATGTCTGAATTTTTTTTTTAACTTCTAGTGTTTAATGTCATCTTAGTCTCACACAGTTATCTTTAAAATTACTTCCTAGCTCTGATTTAATAGGCATAGTCAATTTTATGGTTAATCTGACTGTATAAGCTAAACCAAAACCCTCCATTCCTGACAATTTTGCCCCCCAAATTCACATGGTGGTAGTTGTTAATACGTGTATCATTTATCATCAGGAATGGAAATATTCTCATCTTCTAAATTGAAAAGCACGTCCCTTATGTAATTAAAGAAGCTAAAAATTAGCACTAATTACCTTTATTTAAAATCAGAATGTTTAAATAATTATTGAGGAAGCAGTTTTTCTTTTGCTAAACATGCATTTTGTTTTTTAATGAACATAATGAACATTTTGATGTTAAGAAAAGTAACTGTATATTTAGTTATTTTTGTAAAGCCCTAAAAAAAGCCTAATCAGGCTACCACTGTCATTTATAAAATAATGACAGGGAAATGGTGATACGCTTAATAATACAAATGAGATCATTGTCTACACCCAAGAACTTTCTATTTCTACACCTCTGATTGCTAAAGTTAAACTTAAAAATTGTAAGAAAACAACTTTTACACAAAAGTGCATGTATGCACATTAAAAACAATGTACTTTGTGTTTCTAAAAAAATACCTATATACAATTATATTTCTTCTTTTTTTAATGTATAAGAAAAGATCCATGAAGACTATACATAATGCATTTAATGAAATGGAACTTATTTTTTTAATCAGGAGAAATTTTCAGCATATCTCTTAAACCTTGTCTCATTAGTCATGAGCTCTTTACAAGCATGCCTCCTCTTATTTTTGTCATAATGTTGTATATTGCTAACACTCTGATAAGGACCAAAGGGATACGCTGAAAGATGGAGTAAATAAATTTAAACATGGTCATATAGTCAAAATATAGTGTTTAGATTTATCTTAAAATGTTAATAAATTTTAGCTTAGCTTTAATTTTTATTAAAGTAATAAAAAATATGAAAATACTTTGTCTTAATAAAAATCAATAATTGTTTTCAACACATTAAAATGAAATAAAAATATTCTCTGGAGTTTAAAACTAGTTATATTTTTCATACAGGATTCAAGAATTTCTTTAAAATTACTGACATGTTATTTAAAATTACTGAGTCTTTCAACTGACACAGTAAGTTATACATAAAACATCTAGATAGTCTGAAAAAATAAAGATCATAAAAATAATTCAAGTTCAAGAATATAATTAGTAAAAGTTATAGCATTAATGTAATTTAGAAAAGCCCAAAAGTTAAAAGAACATGTTTAATATTATTTTTGTAATCATTCTTGCTTATGATTTTGGTTTCACATTTTGAACATTATCTCTTCAGATTTTTTTGTCTGGAAACAAGCATATCTTTCAGTTTAAATCCACCTAAACAATACAGTACTAAAGGTATGAGGATTTGTTATTTGGAAACCTGTTGATTTCTTGTCAAAAACTTAGTCATTCCCTAAGAATTGAAAACAATCATAAGGTAAATGGCCAATGAAATTTCATCTAAAATGTATGTGTGAAATCTTTCTTTCATTTGTTTAAAGGGTCATACAATAATAAATTATATTGAATAAAGTGAAAAAAAACTACATGGACATCATGATTTTTAAATCCTAAATCCATGAAATTTTCTACAATCATAAGACTGTAGGAAACCATTTATTGAAAAGTGTTACAATTGATTCTGCTTTCATAGCATACAACATTTAGACTAGTCCAGGTGTGTCAAAAAAGCAGCTGTCTCCTGACCTAACTTTGTTTTTGCCTACTTTTGAGCCCTTTTGAAATTTCAACCCAACTCATACATATCATAATGTAAGAAAAGATGTCAGAACTTTGAAACATTGCATTTAAAATGCTGCTGACACTTTGACTTCTTTTCAGTAACCCTCATTTTAGGAACATTCTTTTTGGCATCTATATTATTTCTACCTAACACTTCAAGTTTTTACTTTTTTGAAGTCGTAGAGTGTGTTTTGTTGAGTCACACATCTTCCAATTCCTTCATTATCTTAGTCGGCCCTCTAAGTTTTCATAATTTGTTGAAGTCAGACGAATTATGAAATATATATAGGAGCATATACAGTATTCAAAATAAAATGACTTTTCTTACTGGTACAGATTACCCTCATACTTATGTACCCCTGTGTAGTGTTTTCTCTGGAATTTGTATATTCCTCTAATGTCATAAGCATAGCATCACTTTATCAAATATTAAATTCCACAGAAAGTATTTTTATAGGTGGCCTTTTGACATTTTTGTCTGTTAGGTCCATATGTTACTAAATGAATGGACATATTTTTCAGTAATTTTTCCTTTTTTAATAGATATGTTTGTTTCTGTTCACTTTTTCTCCAAGTTGTGCTACTTTTTTTTTTAATAATATCCTATTTCTGAGATTTTTGTTCTCTCACTTGTCTTTATAAGAATACCTCTAGATTTGTGAATCTAACTAATTTTCTTACTTTTTTAGTTTATCTCTTTGTGACAAATCTCTGGTTTTTGAATCACACCAGTATTTCTATTTTTCCATTAAATTCTTTTATTCTGTAATTATGAATTAATCTCTCGTAATCCAAATAGTTTACTCACATCAACTCTGTGAGCAAGAAACAAATGACAACTCAGGATCAGAAAAAACCTGACCCCAGTTCATATTCTCCATATATCTACTGTTAGAATTAAATGTTCACTGAATTTTACAGTATTTCACTTCTTTGAAAAATGGTAATCTATTCACAATTTATGGGATTACTCCAGTTAAATGGTGTAGCAGCTGACTGGAACCTTTGTATACTCTAGATAAATGAGATATCATAAGACTATCTTGTTTCTTCTCCTTTAGTTGTTGAGCAATGGTCTGCCTCAACTAATAGGATTTAAATGAAAGCTATAAAAATCTTTCTGAGGTGCAGATATGAAACAGAACTGTTCATTTTACATCTATACATCTGGCAATTTCTGTAGGCAATTTGTGTTTTACTTATTCAGACAGCAGTGCTTCTCTGTGACTTATCACATATCATTTAAAATGTGTGCCTTTGGGTGCATTGAAACTAGTTAATATCCAATACTCCCTTGGCATATTTAGACTCATTACCCAGCCATGCATATTATAAACGCAAAATAATTATGAGATAGAATATGAATTAATGGACGAATGAGTGTTTTTAAAGCACCCAAACTTTCTTTAATACTGTCATCATACTTTACTTTACACACACATCTACACACAGCTTTTGATACCTCTAGGCAAACTCTCTTCTTTTCTTCCAATTAAAAAAGCATGTTTTAAATTAGTTGTATTTCTCCCTAGATAGTACCTACAAGGTTTTATGAGGGAAGATAGATATTGAACTCATTCAAAATATTGAAATACACCTAACCAAGATGTTTTGTGAAATATGATGGTGTTTTTCAGTACTTTAAGATTTTAAACTTCTTTTGATTTATTCAAGGGTCTTACTTCATATTCTAAGGAGGAATTAAATTTTTTTTTAATTTCTTAACCCTCTTAGAATATTAATTGCCCCCCTTTCTTACCAGGTCTGTAAAACAATCTTTTACATGTTTTATTTACTAATAAAGCTTTCATACTTTAGCTCTCATCCTTCACATTTTTATAAAGCTAATGTATATACATATATACATTTTCTTCGTTATGGTCACTTATATTTCTTATTTAGTTCCCAGGTAGGAGTTATTTATTTACATGTTATTAATTACATTTTTGAGTTCATGGATACATGGTTAAATAAAACATTTAAGGTCATATAGAGAAGACAATTGGTTAAAGTAATTTATATCTTTTTCAGTGTTTTACACTGCTTAGTAAATGATTCTTCATCTACATAAAGCAGTTTATTTTGTGCACACTTTGCATTTTATTGAATCAACATTTAGCACATTAATATATTTATATACTTCATTTTATATTACAGACCATTTTCATTCTCTTTCTTATTTTGTACATTGGAAGTAAATCCATATAAGCATTTGTGCATCACGTGAGCCTAACAAAGGAAGATTATCAATTAAAATATAAATAGAATTGTTCAGTGAAAAGGAATATCTACTTGGGAATTTTTCCTGCCTCCTCATACTGAAGATTTTGGGTCAAAATTTAAATGCATCAAATTATAAAGATATTGTAAATAAGTCTCGAATATACAAATTCAATTGCTTATAAATATTATTAAACATTGTTCAATACTCAACGTGCCAGACTTTTTTTGAGTGAGTCTGCGTCTTCTGAAATCCTTTTAATAGGAATTAGTATCATTTAGACAATATAGCTTGGAAGTTGTTTTGTACTATAAGGTTCATTGTTCAAGATTAAATAATACTACTGAATCAGGACTAAACTCCGCATAATGTGAGTCCATTTAATGCTTCCTAAATTATAATAAAAATCTTGGAAGTTTTATATCTAGGTCTAATAAGACTCCCTAATTACTGTGTTAGTGATTTCTAATTAACTACATCAGTTTAGGTGGGGACAGTATAGAAGATTTGAAAGATTGAACCCCAAAATATAATTACATACAAAAGGACATGGATAAAAACAAATTGTAAGCTGGAAAATCTACAGATAAAAATCAGGATTTTATTTTTGATTTTTTAATTGATATAGTATATGACATTATATTTATATATTATGTCTAGGCACTTAACCATATTCTTTTTCCTAGAGATACATTTCTTTTAACTGTAGGGATTGAAAAGATTATATGTGAAATTTATTTCAATAAAATTTTTATAACCTGTCCTCTTAAGTGTTGTCTAAATTATCAAAGATAGTTTTTAAATCATTGAGTTCAACAAGTGATTATAAATATATTTTCTGCGTTCTATTTTAATGATTCTGTTGTATGGATAGAGTTGTGCATATTTGCAACCCATAGAGAAGCATTATGTTTTTAATTTAGTTTAATTTTTAATTATATCTATCAGTTACCAGAGAAAGAACAGACAGAGATTATGCTTAACATAAGAGTAAATTTATTTAACTAATGGCTATTTCATTATCAGAAGCTGTTAACATGATAATATGGTGCTTTTTGAGAAACAGATAACTGATACAATCAATTTTGGTTGTTCCTTTATTTTTGGGGGTCCTGGTTGTACTTTTTGAGGATGAGTTCATATTGCATAATACAACAAAATTAACCATGACACTGTAGAGGAAATAGATTTCTGTATTATGAGGAAGACATTATTTTTACTGCTTGTAAAAATGTTGTAATCAGTAGGGCTTTTTTCTCTCTTTTAATGTTGATGTTAGCTGGAATCCTACACAAGATTCTAATATTACTTGTGTTGGATATTTAATTGTATATTTTACACAAACTGGAAAATTGACATTAGTTTGTCAGCAAGTGTTCCAAGGTTCATATTTATGCCAATAACTATGTTTCAGCTGAAAATTGGATAATTACTACCTTATTCCATAAAAAGCATATCTGTAAATGTTTTTGTCAAAATAAGTGTTTGGAAAAATAAAAAAGTCCTAAGCCGAGAAGTAATACATAAATAAAATCAATATCAAACATATATTTCCTGGGTTAAATTTTGAATCACCCTGGATAAAGAAATAGCCAGGGCAGAAAGCTTCTCTCATACTTAACTAAACATCACTGGGCTTTGTCTCAAAGGGCAACATATTGGTAAAAGTTCTGAGTCAAAAATGGCAACAGTAGATAAAGTAAATGTAATAAGTTGTCTTGATGATGTACACCTGATGGTGAGTTTAAAGTAAAATACTTCACATGTAGGTTTAATCAAAATGGTGGTAGGAGTAATAGGTCCATAGATAGGAGAGTTAAAATTATAGTTTGACAGTTTCTATCATTTTATTCTTAAAAAAATATGTAGAAAACCTTGAAACTGACCTGTAAAATTAGTATAAAATTATTGTACCTTTTTCTTTCACTATTAATAAATCTGATGCCAGAACCAATCCCCTTGCTAGTCACTAGTAGTGTGGTTTTAAGGTTTACTTGCCATAGAATTATTCATCAGATGATTACATTGGAGGTCAGGAAATCTAGATCTGTTATGATGAATATATATTGATTCTTGAATTACCTCAATCTTTTTGGTAAGAACAATGGTAATAGGGAATGATATTATGTACAGCACATACATTCTACTAAGTTATATTTTTAAACATTTTTTAAATGATGGATAATTTCAAGCTTATTCAAAAAAGAGAACAGTTTACTAAACTCTCCACTTAAACAATTATCAATTCTTGACAAATTTGTTTCATCCAAAACCTAATACACTTCCTCTTCTTTCATATTTTTAAAGCAAACCCAGAAACCCTACTGTTTAATTCATTAATATTTCAGCATATTTATTAAAGATAAAGTTGAACATAACCACAGGAATAATATTCCTCCTAAAAAATTTTCTTGCTATCGTTGATTGGTTGTTGTTCAAATTTCCATAATTTTCTCATAACATTATTTACATTTACAATTAATTTGATTCATGATTAAAATAAGGTTTGTTGATAGCAACGCATTTTTATTTTTTATTTTAAAACTTTTGATTAATGTACAGTATGCATATAGACAAGTACAAAAATCACAAACGTATAACTCAAGAAATTTTCACAAAAGGAGCACACCTGTGTAATCAGTGACCACATTAACTGGGTACTGTGTCCAGTAGCCAAAACATTACTAGTATCTCAAAAAGTCCACCATTCTGTCCCCTTTCAGTTACTACCACCCAAAGTGTTACCACTGTCCTGGGCTCTAACCAAAGATTAATTTTTCTGGTTTTAAAAATTTATATAGTTTGAATAAATGAACTAGTGCAATATATTTGAGTTTAACTAAAATGTAATAGCTGGTTAGTCTCTCTGATAATATAGGGAAAGCAAATATCATAGCTAAAACATATCAGTATGTAAGCTTAAAAAGATAATTTAGTTAGGATGTGTTCTCCTTGGATATGATTTCTGTTACTATCTTTGGAGTTATTATCATGTCTAGTATTTCAGAAATGCTTGATACTTGTCGTTATATCTTCTCTTTGAAACATAATCTTCTGTTAACTTAGTGGTGTTTTACAGAAACAAATACTTAAATATGTTGATTTGAATACCAGATTATAACAAAAGAGTAGAAAAATTGAAATGTGTCTATTTCGCATTTCTTTGAGCCTAGATTAGAGGACTGTGGCAAACTGGAGACTATGGTGCTTAAAGGAGACTCTGAATAAAGAGATTAACATTGTGGAAAATAACCTATCTGAAGAGACTCTAAAGGATTGAGGGACTGTGAATTAAGAAGAAAAGGGGAGAGGTGACCAAACAAATGTTAAGTGTTTAAACAAATATTTCACAGATAAATATCCTGACCTTGACATTGGTATTTGCTCCTAAGAGAAATGGAAGCACATTACCTAGAAAACTTTACAAACTACAAACATATACATACGCCAACCGTAATTTGGCGGAATAGCACTTTCTAGCCCTGTGATGTATTCCCACAGAATGCTTTTCTAATACTGGGTCTGGTTTAAAGGAGTGAAGGATGGGGCTCAGTTTTACTAGGGGAAAAGGAAAGGCAATTGAGAAAGCTTGGATTTTTATATATTTCCTTTCCTTCCTGTTTCTACACAGATGACTTCTTATCTTTCGTATTTTGGAATTTGGGGAAGGAAACATTTGGCTTCTTAAATCCTTTTTTTCCCTCTCACACACTGAATTGCAATGGATGATTAAATGTCTAGGAACAGAAATTTTAAAATCCTAGTTTTAGAAGGAAATTTGGGAAAATATATATAGTGTAAAAGCTGAGTATGAAAAAGTCTAGTATATTTTATATATGCAATAAGTACCATAGAGTATGTCTATTAAAAGTATGCATTACAACTTAAAGATTTAAGACTTCATATTATATATAATAATTTATAAAAGACATGACTATAGATTTTAATATCTATATGAAGATATTTTAAATATTTTAAATATATTCATCAAATATTGAATCTTCTCTTTATTGAGTTGGCTTATTTCTCTTATAATAAGAATTTTCCATTTTGGTATCATATTATCCTCTGCTGAATTTTAAGGAAAATCCTTGGTGTCAGTTACTGTGGAATGACTTACAAATAAAAATGCAGCAGCTATCATTAGTGACTCAGGGTCAAGTGGCCTACTTTCCTTAAACCTAGTGGTGATACGTGCTTTCTTAATTATTTTGGAGGATATAGCAAATAGGCTATATATGATCATTATATCTTGGATCGATACTTTGGAGAGTAAATTAAAATGTAGCATTAGCTTGGTAAGGGTGGAGGCATGAATAAATCATGCACTTAAGAAAGGGAAAATAGTCAAATGGGGGAATGGTGTTAGATAAACATTAATGCTTGATTTAAGAACAGTAGTAGCTACTACTGAGTGCCAATTTTATAGGCATGGAGAAGATGAAATGACACACTACAATTTCATAAATATACAAACAGTGTTACAAAGTGATAGTTCTTCTCATCAATTAAGGGTCATGAAATAAGCTCTATGAATTTCAGATTATAGTAAATAATTTTAGAAATGTTTGAGAATATTTTATGATTATATAAATATACTCAATTTTATATAGGCAAAGGGGTTTTTGGTAGTAGACAATGTAGAAATGCCTTTTATTGATAAACTGGAGTGAATTTTAACTCCTTTGAAGTTGAATTAAAACTAAGGATTTGAGAAATCTATATTTTAAAATTATATTATGAAACGGTGGGAAGATAATTATTTCTCAAATTATAACAACAAAATATTGACTCTATTGAAATGTGACTGGGAAAGGTTTTTTTTTTTTTAATGCAGGCTTACTTTAGAATTGTTTTTAGGCAAATACTTGACATTGAATAATTTTATTTTCGTCTCTCAGACTTAAAATTGACCTTGAAATCTAGAAACATAATCCTTAAGAACTTAAATTGCTTGCCTTGTAGGAATTCTTCATAGGAATTGTGATTTCTTAATGCTTATAAAAGGTGTGCTAAAATATCCAATATGGGGGAATATTACCTTTGCTTTAAATAAAAGCATTTAACATAATTTACAAAGGGTATATTATATTGTTTTGAAATTAATTTTAAATCTATGTCTTTTAAAAATTCTATTAAAGTTTTTCACATTTCAACTACTTTCTAATTCTGAGGGGTAGATATCAATAGGTCCTATTATTTATAATACTATTCTTTATTGTAAAGTAGTGCTATGGTAGTTTGAAACTGTAAAAATGTTTTTAACCAGCTGTTTTAAACTGACCTTCCCAAGCTACTGACAAAAACAGTGTGACCCACATTCAAGAAAACTTATTATTGAAGACATACTATATTGTAGGCATGGTGGCCTTCAGTTTTGTTTGCCGTAGATCTAGATTATGTAAATGTTCTCAAGGCCAGCCATATAGGAAAATGATTCTTATCACAGACTGATGTGAAAATAGGATCAATATCTTAATTTAAAATACAGATGTAATAACAATCAACTGAAATACTCCTGGAGATATCCAGGGGAAAAATAGGAATACTATGAGAACTCTGGTTGAGAAGGTGTAAAGGACATCAGATCAACTTCATTACTAGTGATCACACAAAGTGTCAGGCATCCTCATCCTATAAGGATACTATACCTCCTGCACAGATCAAATCAACTCGGATCAAGTCATCTCAGTGTCATCTGCTCTGGGCCGTGCTAGAAACATGCAAAAGCATTTTCAATTATTGATATCTCTCCACTCCATACCTCATAATACCTCATACAAACTTCCTTTGAAGTGGTTTTGAAAAAAATGAAGAAACCAACCTCGGACATATTACAATACCAGTGAAAAGTTTTCCTCTTCCTTTACGATGTATGTGGAGTACAACCTGCTTGCCTACTTGGATTGTGGTGTCCTTAGTAAATATTTAAAAAAGACTCTAGTCATTATTTTCAGGGTAGGTTTTCCTAAGCATCACTAATTTTATTCATTTTGACTTTACGATAGCTTGGAACATTTAATTTCACAAGACATCATTTTCTGATTTTGTTCTCAAAGTATGCATGTACTTCCTTTGGACACATAGCCTGCTACGGAATTACAAGAGTGGGTCTCTATACTGGTCCTCACATCAGAGAAGTGATGTATAGTTAAGCGCTCCAGTTATAGAGCCAATCTGCCAATCTGCCATGGTTCAAATACTGATCCAGCCAGTTACTAGCTGTGTGACCTCTGTAATTTCTTTAATCTTCCTGTAACTCATTTTCCTTATCTGTGACATAGATCCTCAAAAGCTCATTGTGGAGATTAAATTATTTAACATATTTAAAGCAGTGAGTGCTTGGCCCAAAGGAAGCACTCATTTAGGTGTTCAGGGCAACCATATATTCAGTTAAAATTGGAACAATGACATCAGCCTGAGTATGGAGAAAATTTAAATTCTGGGTTTAAATAGAACTAATTATGCTTTCTTTTACTCCCAGAGAAAAATCAGACTCCAAATGTTCTTTTCATGATATATCACTATTTTACATCTGCAGTGTATATCCTTTCACATAATACATATGCTTTAAAAGTACAGTATCCCTATTTTTCTTTTTCATCTGTGAAACCAATGAAATGGATAGATGAGAACCAAAGTTATAATGCCCAGTAAAGACTAAGCTTTATTTGTTTTATAAGATGTTAGTCACGAAGCATGATTATAACTTTAAACATTTCATATTCTCATTATTTTACTTAACTTGTGCATGTCCAATGAGTGGAGATATTTGATTATGAGCAATAAACAGTAAAAATAAACTGATAAAGAATACTCTTTTTTGAAACAACTGATTTTTATTTCATATAGAAAGCAGCATATTATATTTGATGATTGTAGAAAAATAAAGACTATTTCTTCAGGTCAAAAATTCCATTTCCAATTTGACTTAATCTACATTTTGACAATTGTACTAACCCCTTAGAGAAATTCTGGCCTTAGGCAAGATATTGTTACTCCAAAGAGTTCTGATATCCCTGTGTGAGAGACACAAATGCCCTAAAATTATCACAAAAAGTAAATGTAAAGAGTCTATTAGTGTGGAAAATTGGGTTTTTCTATAAGATATACCAAAGATATCTATGTCTGCCATAAATCAGTCTTTACACACAGAAGCCCAAAGATATTCCTGCCTCCTTTTTCTTCCCTAAAACCCTATTATCTGATAAACTCTTTCAGTTACCCTTATATTTATATTTTTGTACCTTTACTTTCACAGTCAGAAAGAACTAGCAAATGATGTCACAAACCCTTTTGAGAAACGCCTGAAAAACTGCCCAAACTTTACTTTTTTGTTTATTTCTTATTCATTGAACTCTCTCAGGTGTAATTCTCTTGATTTTATGGTTCTCTGTTTTCTGTCTTCTACCTTCCCATCAGTTCTGCATAGGTATCATGATTTTGCCTAGAAAACAAGAGGCCTAACAACTAAGTTCCAGTGCCCAGTTCCATGCATTATATGTGCTTATTTCTTTTTATCTTTATGACTATTTAGAAGAAAGTCAGTAAGGATTTGTTACATGGGTTTAATTTTTGTTTTTGGTTTACTAGCAGAGCATTACTGCAGTTGTCAATCTTTGTGGTAATAAGGGCCCGACGGAGAATGATAGGGGAAGGATCAGAGACATTCTGAAAAAAAAATTATAGTATTAGAATTATAAATGTAAGAATAAAAGGCAAAGAAAGTAGTTATCAAGGATGGTTCTCAGGTCTTGAGACTGCATGATTGGGAGAAGATTGCATCCCCAATCTCACAATTAATTGTGAGACAGTGTAGAAAACAAGTGTACTTTCTTTTCTAAATTAAGATTTTTAGAAGTGAAAAGTAGATACTAGGGAAGATGATAACTGAAAATACTAGTAGATCGAGATACAACGGGAGTTATTTTTGGATAGGAAAGATTTGATCAAATGTATGTGACATTTAATCACTTTAAATACATTATTTTAAATGCCGTGATTAAATTTGTCCCCGTGTCTTCACCATTTCTGTGAGTTGCAGACCAGATGTTCCTAGGGTAAGATTTACTTGTGAGTGTCTCTCTGTGAAAAAAAATAAACCCTGAAGCAGTATTTTATTTTAAAAAAAAAGATTCATATAAAAATCTTACATAAATCATATATAAATCTTATACAGTGTATTTAATATTTGTGATCATTATATGCCTTATTTTTCTTTGTTAAAATCTGTGGAAAAAAATGTCCCATCTTTTCTACGGTTCCTGGCTTTAATTGCTGCTGACAGAACCTGAGGCTTGAGACAATGGGATAGAATCACTTCCTAGAGCAGCTCATATCACTGCTTTTTTTCTGTCACAATTATCTTAGAATTGAGTTATCAACCACAAAACATCCAGGCAGTCATTTTGACTGCAGAACACTTTGTCACTTTTGGAAGATTTAGGGTGATGGAATGCAAACTATTTCCAGATGTGTAAAGTATAAACCCTGGATCCTCGGCTGGACTCTGTGAGAAGACACAGGCGTACTTTCTTTTTTGCATTCCCCGAACCCAGTCATTTCTTCCTAATTCACAAAAATTAATGAAAACCCCTCTACTTCTCTGTCTGGCTTCCACTGTCAAATAATTAGAGAATTTATTTATATTCACAGACATTTGACTTTAATATGTTCCCCTTTAAAAATCTTGAGAGGCTTTCTGTTTCGGCTGCAATAACGTTCACGCTGTTATTAGCTTTAAAAGTTTTTTGTTTAAACCCTGCCTACATTTTTTAGTTTCATGCCATTCAGTGATTGTAGGCTTCTTGATACACTGTTTTTCCCAGGCCCTTGCACTTTGACATTCCATTCTCCCTCTGGAATGCTCTCTCATTGGAAAAACCACTCCCACCCCGGCTGCTTGGCCATCTACTCATCCATCAAGATTCAACTCCTTTTACCTTTAATGGGAAGCCTTCCCAGACAAAGAGATATATACAATCTTCTTGTAACTTCTTATAGATTTTATATGCAATTGCTATTGTTAAACTATCCTATAAAACAATTGTTAGCCTATTGGACTGGTAGATCTTTTAGAGAAGAATCCATGTGTATTCATTTTACAGTCTCAAATCCCAGAACTTTGTCTGGAGCAAAGTAAATACCCATAAAGCCATATTAGACTACATCAATTAATCAATAAATGAACCATCCTGAAACCAAGGAAGCGAGTGCATTTCTTTTTCTCCTTAGTTATTTAGGCATCTTCCCAATTTACATAAATTAATATAATTATAGTAATCTCTGAATGGCAAAACAAACAAACAAACAACCCCCCTAAACCTAACCATTTCCACTCCTAACATACACTCTCCTGGATTTCATCATTTTTCAACCTTCCTTGATTTTCATGTTCTTTTATTCTGGCCTTACATATACTGCTACTAGCTCTTTTATTTTTTATTTATTTATTTTTTTTCTGATTGATTGCTTTCTCTTTAATAACTCCTTAATCCTCATATTTCAATATCACCAACTGCTAATTTCACAGTCTATTTCTTTTCAGTTGTCTGTCGCATATAATTCACAAACATATACATAAACATTAAGTAAAAATGAGGTAATCTTATACATGAACATAAAGTGGGATCCACTGTAGATATATGAGTATAAGCAGGAGACTGTTGTAATATGGGATAACCAGGGCTAGAGGTAATTTATCTGGCTTTCCTTTGGGTTTCTGGGGTTTTCATGTAACAGTTTTTAAGCCTTTGGTATTTTTGTTTATCATCAGTATTGCACAAGTTATTTTCAGATTTTTCTTTATGGCATTGTGGCAACTAAAGAGTATCTCAGATACTTTTTTTAAAACAAGGATACAACATTTTTATTTTGTTCTGTGAGAATTTTATTACGAGACATGTAGGTACATTTGTACTTTAGTCATATTTTAATAATGATGTAGATATGTTATATATAAATATATATTGTCAATACTATTTAACCTGGTTAATTATTTAAACAAATACTAGACTTAACAAAGGTTAATTATTTAAAACTTGAACTTTTTCCTAGATTTATTGTGATACTTTTCATAAATAATAAATGTATAACATGACTTTTATTGACTTTATTAGGTGGTTAAATATTTACAGTAATTAGGAAAAACCCTAATCAAACACAAAGTTTAAAGTTATGGAATGTAATATAACTGTGTAAGGATTTAACTCTTGTCATTTAATTAGAACATAACTAAAATGATTTTTAATGTTTAACAAGCATGGTAGTGATCTTATTTTAACAAATTCGCATTTTTGTGATGTTTTTAAAGCTGAGTTTGATTCACTGCTTATCGGTTTTCAAATCTCTAATTATCTGATTCTAGATTAAATTGAAGGTCCAAGAGGGAGGTAGTTTAATGAGTTTCTAGAATAGAACTAAAATTAGAATGTATATTTAGATTTAAATTTTAGAATAAATAATTTAAAATTATGGTTCTTATGCAAAGAAGAAAGAACATTTTATCAAATATGCTATATCTACCTCACAAAAACAAATGCTTCAATTGAAATCAAGGTTAAAATTTAATTATAATACAAAAAAATTTAAATGACAAGATTGTGTTCATCTATGATAATAGATAACTGATTTTTTATATTTTATCTCCTTTTGAATTCTTACATCTTAATTTTAAAATCATTTTACATGGAAATATGTACAAAATGTATTATATGAACTACAGTTCTACAAATTAATTAGAGAATAGAGTGTAATATTTTTCTAGGAAAAACAGCCTAACATTCTCCTCAGTGGTAACTAGTATCATCTGTGCTATCATGTAGCTGATATCTTGAGGATATGGTTGCCAGATCTAACAAATAAAAATACATGACACCCAAATGTTGCATGGGGGGTATGTATACTAACTAATTATTCACTGTTTATCTGAAATTCAACTGTAACTGGACACCCTGTATTTTATCTGGCAACTCCGCTTAAGAAGTTATTGGCACCTGTAGTCTTGAGTTCCTAACCTGTTTAGTGTGGGGATGTTTTTCTAGATACAGAAAACCAGTGGTTAGCTTTCACTTTTCAGTGAGTCAGATTTCAACCCTTCTGAGCCTGCAGTTCCTGTTATTAATCTGCTATTTGCTTTGACATAGAAGCAACTGAATGATGTTAGGGGAAGTCAGATCATCAAGTATATTAAATAAATAGCCATACTTCTACACACCGTTTCTAAGTCATGCGTGTTGTGTCTCTTTTTTGAAAATAACCTTGTAAAAATTGTGCTATTAGTATTTTATTTACCAGCCCAGAAGATTTTCCACTTATTTCCATGGCTTAGTTATCTAAAGTGTTAGTTGAATTATTTTGAAATCTTATCACTATTTAAGTAGGCTATTAGTGGTTAATAAATTAGATACATGGCTATGTATTTTTTAAATGAAGATCTTATGTATTTATTCTTAAGTTTTCCCTGTCTTTCATTGCTGGAATTTCTCTGCTTGGTTTTCATATAGAAGACAAAGTTGTGCATGTCACTAGTAGTTGGTTTAATATTGTGATACAGTGATGTTGTTTGTTGCAAATAAGTCTAAACAGGTATAACATCCCTACACTTAGAGGAATAACTAATGCCTTGCAGGAATTTTCCAAACCTTTACTTGGAAAATTAATGCTAATTTCAACCTTACAGGGAAGTAACTAATTTGATCTCCTTATAATATTGTTTTGAAGGAAACTACTAGAAATATAAGTATCTAAATGTCAGTAAATATCAGCTCCATAATTCTCAAAGAAAAAAAAAGGAACCATTTATTCTTTAAAGAAGCATATGGATGTCTTGTTAGAATTTAGAGACACATAATCATGGCATTTGTCTAAGTTAAATGAAAGATCTTTTGTCATTATTAAAGTAAGAGTTAATTGAGTGGATTTTCTTCAAAAGAAGTTTCAAGGGTATTTCTTTATTGCCATGTAAAGAATGCAATTTTCAAATAGTTGTGGAAAAAATCACAGTTTCCATATTTTAGTGCGTTATGGTAAAGAATTCCAGAAATTTTTTCAATGATATTATAAACATGGAGAGCAATATGTGTTAGAGAGTTCCATTTCCTAAATATATGCCAATGTAGGGGCGGAGCATTTAAAAAGAAATATATGCCAATGTAGGGGCGGAGCATTTAAAAAGAATTCAGTCTCCACACTTGATTTTAAGATACCATTCAGGCAAGGGGGTTTTTTTTGTCAAAGAGAGCCTGGATGGTGACCAGAGTGTTCTTGGTAGGGTCATGTCCTATTACTTTTTTCGCCCTCAGGGAAAATTTGTTAAGCTTTCAAGGCATAATTTTTGAAATTTCTAGGTAAGTTTGGAATACATCCATTCAATCTATAAAATGCAAGTACTTTGTCATGCTAAGTTTTTTTAAACAAATATTTTAATATAAAAGTTTATTTCTTTAGCATTTAAAAAGATATTTAGAATATTGACAATTTTTGTGTCTAGATGATTACCATGTGTTTTTTGATATTTTGCTTAAATCAGTTCAGGTAATGATAATAATCAAAGTATATTGTCTAATTAAAGGAGTTAATATACTATCACTGTTTTTTGTTGTAGATTTTAAAGCACTCTTAATTAAAGTAATTAATTAGAGACAAAGATTTTTAAACCAAACAAAATTGAGTTACTGTAATTACACCTACCCTGTTAATACATAGCACAGGGAGATCAGCTCAGTGGTTTGTGACCACTTAGAGGGGTGGGATAGGGAGGGGGGGAGGGAGATGCAAGAGGGAGGGGATATGGGGATATATGCACACATATAGCTGATTCACTTTGTTATACAGCAGAAACTAACACAACACTGTAAAGCAATTATACTCCAATAAAGATGTTAAAAATATATATATTAATGGTAGTTGACAAGGTTGCAGTAACCCATAGAGTAGATATTTCTTGGTGAATATACTATTGCCTTAATAAGAAGGTAGTTTTAAATCACACATATTCACATACACACAAACACATACAAGTATATAGAAATTTCTAAAAGCCTATGGATTTTCTATCTACAAGAAATTCATGATGTTTTGGGAGACTCACTTGCTCAAAGCTATGTGAAGGTAATGGTATTCTGCCATACTTTTGGATTCTACTTGTAGACAGATAGAAGCCCCTATTTTCAAGGCTATGAAGTCTTTTAACTAACAACAAAATGTGGTTTAAAAATAAGCTCCATTTGTAATACTAAATACTGTAATTTTCACAGGTGGTACATATAGGGCTTCGCACAGTGCATCAACACTGCTTGATCTCAAGGGTAACTTCCAGCTTATGAAATTAATTCTGTCTTTGCCCACACCATTCTTAGTAAGCAAATGAAGTCCAACTCATTTCTATTTTGTGACCTCAAGTTCATATACAGTCTCCATCGCAACTAAAAAATAGCAGTTTTGGTCACTAGGTTCTGGCACTTAGGGGTGCCAGAATTTCTAGAGCTAAAATGTCTATAAAGAGAATATTATGCTCAATATGTTTGTCTCCTATCTTAGAAAGGATCCATTTATTGATGTACATTTCTAATCCACAAAACTACACTTACCGATTTCTTATCCCTTAAAATACCCACGGATTTATCTTTTAATTTAATAGGCATTTAATAATTGCAAATTATGTTGTAAGCATTGCGTGCATATATAGACTAAACTAAAAATAAACACTTGGCTTTACGATGTATTTCTTAGGTGAGTGGTCTGAAGTCTTATTTGAGTCATTTATTTCAAAAAGTTTCCTTTCTAAAAAACTAATCAAGTTTACAAATGGGAATCACCTCCTCCAAATGAACTCTTGCTTTCTAGATATATTCTGTAATCTCTTAACTCTGTCAAACTAGAATAAAAAGGCATATTGTTTGATGAAAGGAAATTTAACATGAGGATGCTGTGAACATTATGAAATAAATATAAGAATGCAAGTTTATATTGCTCTGAGCTACAGTTATTAGACAGAAAGACAATCTATATTATACTAACAGAAGGCTTTCAGTCTTTAAAATTCATAATAAACCATAGCATGTAATTTTTCAAATTATATACATATTTAATTTCAAATATTTTTGTAATTTTTTGAGAGGAGGAAAACATTTACAATATGAACAAGATACAACTATATTAAAAAAATAAAAGCAAATATAAGGGCGTTCCAGTGGGAAGATCAAAAACAAAGCAGCGACCCATTTTAATAGTTAACACAACTATGCTCATCTCAGAACTTTAGGGTTAAACAGAAAAAAAACTCTTTAGAGACATTTTTGAAGAGAATCTTCAAAAATGGTTCAAGAATAAGACAGAGGAAAGTTAAAAGAACTGATTATTCGCTGGACAGATCTCTAATGGGGCTTACTTTTAAATGATCTTTCAGTTTATGATGTGCTTTCACACAGGGAACAGAGAGTAGATGTTTCTTACTCCTACAAGGGTAATGGGCTTAAACTCTTGTACTGTAGTTCACTTTATACATAAAGAAGTGTCCTGACCCTGAGGCTCAGGAAACATTTGAATGACTTCCCGAGTAGCTTACTGATCTCAGCTTCTAGAAGTTTTTCACTGTAGTGGAGTCTCCATCATCTGGGATATTTGAAGGCTGTTCTTTCTTTCACTGGCAGAAATAGATTAGATCACTTCATAAGCTTTATTTATTACTTTAGCTTCTGTGATTTACGCTGTCATAAAGTATAAAGAGTATTATGCTTCCTGCTACGCAAGTAGAGGAATGTGAATATTCAAATGATTAAATTGTCATTTTAATATATTATACAATATTATTTTTTCACCAGATTTTTAGTAAACTATAGTATGTTGAAGAAATAGAATATCACTGGTGATGTTTTTCAATTATTTTTTGCAACATACATATTTACAAGCAGTCTTCTTAAGTCATTCATCAGAATTTTTAAATGTCCAACAGTTTAATATCAGACTTTACAAATTACCAAAGGCAGTAACACGATTCCACAGTATAAGGAAAAATATGCATCATGGAACTTTCATTAAAATAGTATGTATATGCTGAAAATATACATACGTATACCTGTTAAATATATACACACATATATATGCTAAATTATAAAAGGTAGATATTTGAACCTCTTCTCCATTAATAGTAATTTTTCATCTGTAGTTCAGGCAGTAAGATAAATGTGTTAAATGTAACATTTATATGACTCACTTTGAAGAATAAATGCAGTGAATGAATAAATAGAGGTAAAAACAAACAAATAAATAAATAAATAAATAAAATAAAATTCCAGTAATCTGGAATCACAGTATCTGGAAAGATAGTCACAAAGTTGTTAGCAGCAGTTATCATTTTTTGGGTATTTCTGAGTGCTTTTATTCTTATTTGGCTTTTTCTGTGCTGTTTGAATTTTAAATTTTTAATGAATTTTATTTTATTTTTGAATTTTTAAAGTAAATAGGTGTAATTCTACAAAATATATATATATATTGTAAATACTTATAAGTACAGCTTTTTAAAAACATATAATTAAGGAAGAATTGACATAGTTAAAAAAAAAGGAATGCTAATAGTCCTTTTTCTATTACTTTTGACTTGAATGAAAATAAAATATTTTATTCATATCAAGTAAGCAAATCCCTATACATGCTGATGAATAGCTAAGGAAAAATGCATTTGCGAAATGAAAAGAAAAAGTAGAAATTCTCCAACTATGCTTTGATAATTTCAAAACATATACAGAATACATCAGAAAGCATGAAGATTCAATGTATTTTACCCATACTCTGTAGCCTGAAATGCTTAACAAATGCATGACCATAATCGTTAATACTGTGGAATAACTGTCCTTGGTATGGACTCTAAAATGTAATAGCGTCAATTTGTCTCTTATATTTGTGTGCTACTTCCAGCATTAACCCATATATCCCCCAAAGAACAATGATTTTTCAGTATTCAGACTCACCTTTTAAAAGCCTTGAAACAGGGGGCCTCCCTGGTGGTGCAGTGGTTGATAGTCTGCCTGCCGATGTAGGGGACACGTGTTCGTGCCCCGGTCCGGGAAGATCCCACATGCCGCGGAGTGGCTAGGCCTGTGGGGAAAGAAAAAAAAAAAAAAAAAAAAGCCTTGAAACAAAATGTATATGACTGTAACTTTAGTAATAATATATTTTATTTTCTCTAGTTTGTCTAGCAATCCTTAACATTCGGGAAATTAGCTTTTGAAATAAAGGAAATCTTCCCTCTCCATTCTAATTTGTTCTGACCTTCAACTTCAGCCCTTACACTTGTCCTATTCAGATTTGCATTCCTGAATTAACAGATAGATGGGAAGAGGTAGATGTAACGAAAGGTGATTATATTATTCGGAGAACTACTGAAATAGGTGCATTTTAAATAAAAGCAGCACACATGTAAGCCTAAGCAGTAATAAAATATACCTTTTAAGCTTGTGTTTATGTTTCAGATATTGAGTATATTATATGCTAAACATCTGTGTTCTTGTAACAGTGAACCACTTTAATAACACGATTTTTCTGTATCCTAATTAAATCAAATGAACGTATAATATCTAGGCTAATAACTTATTTCATAAGTAATTTTTTTTTTTTTTTTGGTGGTACGCGGGCCTCTCACTGTTGTGGCCTCTCCCGTTGCGGAGCACAGGCTCCGGACGCGCAGGCTCAGCGGCCATGGCTCACGGGCCCAGCCGCTCTGCGGCATGTGGGATCTTCCTGGACCGGCACACGAACCCACGTCCCCTGCATCGGCAGGCGGACTCTCAACCACTGCGCCACCAGGGAAGCCCCCTATAAGTAATCTTTTAACCTAATTAGAAATATTTTACTCATTTAAACTTGTGTTAGGTTGACTAATCTCTGCATTTACACTAAGTAGCTTTTCAGTGTATTCATTTTTTTCACATAATGAGTTAGTTTATAGGTTGAGTATAGGTCATTACTGACTTTCTTTTTTATTTTGAACTAGTAGAATGTTTCCTAAAAATCAGTAGTTTCTGATTTATACTGTTTAAGAAAAACTTCAAACTGTAAGTAATATCTCCAACTTATTTTGAAAAAAATTATTTGTAAGATGATGGTATTTTCTGGGTTGTCCAGAAAAGTGCAAGATTACACCTTGTGCAGTCATTAATAATGCTCCCTTTCAGCTACACAATTGTGCAGTTCAGACAATACGTTATTTGATCACTATAATTATTTGTTCCAATTCATTTTATAAACCTGAGTTTCTGCGATGGCTAAATATTTTAATTTACTTGAGAATTTTAAATCCTGATTGATATAAACAAAATGTAAATCATTCATATTTATCAAGTTTATCACGAAGCAGAGAATTTGAATTCAAAGGCATAGGAAAATAAGATTCGCTTCTTTTAAAAGAGTGAAGTTTCTATTTGCTTATATAATAGAATACTCTTTGTAGCATTATGACCAGGTAAGTTATAATAGCTACCATGTGGTCCCCTGTTATAGCTAATTCATTTTATAATTCATGATATTATATGATATTATAAAAATATGTTTTGATTATTTTCAGTACTGGTTACTACACAGAAGATGTATATATTCATTTTCACTTTGATTTCTGTCAGTGGTGGTACCTGATTTTTACAATTTTAATTGATGTATCTTTGCTAAAAGGTGAACTAATGAAGAAATGCTTGATGGTCTGGTCAGAAACTGAGTTTGTGAGGAAAAATAAATGAAAGAATCAGGGAAAATAAATTAAGAAAATATAAAACTAGAAAATCTACTTGAAATGAGTGGAAATACCATAGGAGAGGAAGTGAACTCATCAGCATGTTCTTACATTCGTAGAAAACAACAAAAAAAGTAACTTTTCACCAGTTTGAAATAATTCAGTTATGCTACTTAATGTTGTACTTATTTTTTAATGAGATACACATATATGTGTTTTTTAATCACAATTAAACCATCTTGATTTTTAGCTCATTTTTATTATACATCTCTTATGTCCCAGATACTGATCTAGGAGATGCAGTCTCTATTCTCATTGTACTCATGGTCAAATATCACAAAGATTATGAATAAGTGGGAAGAAGTATCCTTTATCATTACAAATTAAATACTGAAGATCATAAATTCTGAATGATTGAATCTGGACATCCTGCTTCATAATTCATTTTATAAGACTGGGCCACATTCAATAATATCTTTTTCTCCCCTTTGCCTATTCCCACCTTAGAAGAAAACTGATTCCTTTCAGGGGATAAATTTACCTTACAAAATTATGAGCCATAAAAAGATTTGGTTTTTATATAATTCTAAAAAAATTAGATAAAATAAACCTCAAAAATGTGAATCATCCTTTAATTTTTAACTACATGAACACTTCCTGGTACAGTTTTCTCCTATTATATGTAGATTTAATACATGTAACTTAGAGCTTGTTAAATTAAATATATAACCACTTATCACAGATATTCTAAAGACTTGTTCTAGAAATGTAAGGACCACAATTTTTTCCTCTATTCTGATTGTGCATAAATAGTGAAGTAGGGATTGTTTTGTAGATAACTTTAAAAAGTTAATCACATAATTGAGGGTTGGTATATAAAGCTCACATTTCCCATGCAAAACTGATTTGTATAAACGTCAAAATTGTCATTTTCAGAAACCCAAACAACAGAATGTGGCTATTGGAAGCCAAGGTGACACAGAAATATCTTGCCACTACCTGGGTCTGGTAGGGGGATACAACTTGTTTCCAGCTGTATTTGCTTCTTTTACAATACTGTGCAATTCTAAACACCAACAGTCAGGCTGTTTCTCTTAGAGTATTTTTCTTTTCTTTTTCACAGCACGGAAAAGGATATGCTAGTCAATTCTACAGGACTTACCTGAAGCAGCATGATTTGCACAAAGTCGACCAACAAAAGCATCAACTTTTCAACTTCATTATCTTGGCCATCCAGTTAGTTGTGTGTAACTGAGTATTAGGTTGCCAGCGGAGTCATTACGGCTAATTATAGGACCTAATTGCTCTCAGCAGGCCTGAGAAATGAGTTGAAATGTGCAGAACTGTAGAAACTTTAGGCAACTGATTTTGCCTCTCCGATCAGTGTGTGCCTGTTTACAGCACTATATCTTTCTCTCTCCAAATGTCACTGAGCCCTTTAGATGTTTATATTCACCACGAGAAGCCAGTTATAAAGATAAAGGAAATTTGTGCATTATAAATGCAATATCACTGTTTTAAACTTGACTGTTTTATATTATTTTTGTGTGATCAAGTGTTCCCCAAACTATTCCAACTTTACAAGAGAGATTGTGATTATGTTCTTTTCACCTGTGGGTTATAAAAAATGTTGTATTCTGAAGACCCACAAAATATCAAAGACATTCTGTAGTTTATACACCGTGTTGCAAAGTGTTTACTGTACTATTTCAAAGCTTCTAAATAAATATAAAATATATATATTATATTATATAATTTTCCTAAAATGTGGTACAACTTAGTTGGTTTTTAAATGGATTCATACAGTCCACATCATATAATAAAGTAAAAGGTAATTCAGGGTCCCAAAGATAAACTTACTAAGAAAAAAATAATCATTAATCGTTTCCTTCCAGTTTTTGTATCTTATTCAACCCTGTTTTTCCTTGTTTAAAAGAAAATGAAGCTCTAAGCTGCAAAATTTTGTCAAGAACTCGTACTGATTTTCAATGCCAAAGATATAGCTGTCGATGTTATCAGAGGAGCGCTGAACATGTACTATCAAAATATCTAACAATCTACATTATTTCGATTCTATTTCTATGGCTTTGAATTTAGAATCATTTAAAGATTTTATAAAGAATCTATAAATTCACCTGTGTCTGTTGTTAGGAAAAAAAAAAAAAAAACACTGGGTGTGTCTGTACATTCTGTGGTGTAAAATATGTTATTGAAAATTATTATTTTAAATGAAGTTCTTCAATCATATAATTCACACAAAGTTTTATTTTACATAGTTTTACATAGTTTCGTGACTTCTAATAACACATGCATATAAAATCTATAACTCTATATGAATATATAGAGGTACATAAATATCTGAACTGGTAAAGAATAACTATAAGATATAAAGGATCTCTAAATTTAAAACAAATTACATAAATTTGGAGACAGAAACATGGTACATTACTCTTTTAGTGTTATATGTGAAAATTTTATAGCTTAAATGTAGTCAGTGTTTTATTAATGAGAAAATTCTTCATGAGTGGGCCTTGAAAAGTGAAGTTTGCTTTTTATGTTTATGTCAACAAGGTTAATTATTAAATTCAGTAAGATGCATTTTCCTTTCTTTTACATATTTTCCTTTTATTATACTGTTTGTTGCTTGTTGAAGTACAATTAAGAAAGAGAAAAATCAGAGGATGTGATAATCTTCTAAGCAAAAACCAGATCTGTCACAGTTCCCCTCTAAAAACTCCCTCAACATTGTATCTAAATGTTTGCCAAACCCAAATTGCAGACTGATTTTGAAATATTTCCCTTAATTTTAACAGATCTTATGTTCGATGACAGTTTGAATCATGCTGTTATTAAAGAACAGACTAAACTTAGCACGTAACAAATGTTTTCCACCTAATTTTATGTCATCTAAATGGGAATACTTTCCTAGATTTAACATTAAAATGCATACATATATTCCTAGGTCCTTGATGTGTATACTTGAGTGATATCTTGGTATCACTCATTTTTCTTATCAGATTAGACATTAATATGTCATAATCCCAATTTATATATCAAAGTAATGTGTGTGATGTTCCAGCCTTTTGGGGACTCTTTAAAAATAAATGAAGCTAATTTGTCACATATGACACATAAAGCACACACACTCACTAGATCCAGCAGTAAACTTTTCTTAAAATTTTGGCATTACTACATTAATATTTTGAATGATAGACTATTTTAGTAAGGAAACATTTTTATATAATTTAACTAGAAAAAACTCTGTTGGTTGTAACTGCTTTTTAAACAAGAAAATTATTTTCTTGTTGAATCACTCTGCTTTAATTAAAACTTTTCACTCACCATTTTACAGTTATGGGGGAAACTCATATCCATCTGCCTTATTACACGCACTGAAAGTAAGGTTATACTCACTTCCTATGTAACAGCTATATTAATTCATTTGACTTAAAGAAATTTTATTTAATTATTTAATCCTTTATATCGTTGTGTATAATTTCCCTTGAACCAACTTCTCATACCATATATTTGTCTATTTGTTTTTTTAATATATTATAGTAACCTGTTATACTAATTTGCATTTTAGTTCTTAAATTTTATCATCAATCTACAAAAACAAAAAAACACAAAATTTTTACCTAATCTGTGGGATAAATAGAATTATTTAAACAAAAAATAGCAAAAGATTAGCTATTAATGTATCTATTGCATCCAGAATAAGTCAGAAGTTACAACAGAGTAAAGATATGATTTTATTAAACATTTATCAAAATGTTTTCTCCCAGTGAGGGGAACCTTGAGATGGAAGGATGCAACCAATCAATAATGAAGTTTTTCAAACAAACATTTATGAGATTTGTATGAAAAGGAATTTTAGAATAAGTTTTATAATTAATCTAGTCATCCTAATATCCAATCTTCCATAATTGTATACATATCAAAGGAAAATAATACCCAAATTATTAGACAGTATTTCATCAATTAATTATTTCAGAAAATAATCATGACATTTACTTCTTGTTAACATGGCTAGTTTTAGAGTAGTAAAAGTCAATGTTTTTCTGTGGAAACAGTGTCTTGATGTTTCAGAGGTATGTCAAATGACAATTTTTAGAAATATTCCATCTGTATGTAAAATTCTAATTTTTAACTTGTGAACATAAGTTTGTGACATCATTTTAAATCAAATATTTAAATATCACATCAGAATTACTTTACAGATATAATGATGTCTGCATCATTATAAGTGTATCATCTTTCTTGGTAAATACTAAGGAAATATGCATATTTTATTTTATGAAGATATTAAATGCAATGCCTTTATCAAACATTGCAAATTAAGTGCTATGGTAGAAGATTTAAAGATTTTAATTACTTTTTCTCCTGTTTCATTTCTTAATAGTGCTATAATTTGCTGTTGGGTCGTTTGTAATGTAGAAACCCTCCTGCATCTCCTGTAAGAGGTGGAAAGAAAATCCTCACAATTTTTGACATAAACTTTAATAACTGTGCATTAATTGTACCATTTTACCTTCCAAAAGTTATTTACTGGCGTAAAGTTCATCTTTAATATAGTTACTCAGTCAGAATGTTGCAAGTGTTAAGTAGGATAAAGAAAATTACTCAAGTTACTGACTGATAATAGCACTGTTATTTGTCATTGCATGTGGTTTTTTTCTCCCCTTTATACTTCTGTGTGTGTGTTTAATACCCAAGGAGTTCAAAAATACTGAAAACATTGATATACTTGATAATTTTTCTGAAAATCTTATATTTTTCATATTGCAATTTCTTGGGTTATTTATCTTTTTCAACTCTAATTTTGTAGTGGTAAAGGCTTTGCACTTAACATCATTTTTATGTTCCTTTTTAACAAGGAAAAACAGAAAATGACAAAATTCCATATTTTTTATGCCATGGAGTAGTAAAATTATTTTATATATTGTTAGCATTTCAAGGAATATCCCTCTGCTAGGTCAAGCAAAAATCCTTAGACAGTAATTTGTGAAACTACTGTTCGGTAGAGTATTTTTGTTTTCTTCTAAAACTTGGCATAGGTTTTAGATTATAGCATTCTTTGAGAATGCTGGTAGATGGGTGCCGCCAGAGTATTGCAGGCAATAATATGACTAAAATTCTAATACCTTTAGTGTGCATGCATGTATTTCTAACCACTGCTATTTTTTAAGTATTTGTAAAATTAGAAAAATGGCTTTTATTTCTTGAAAACTTGTCACATGCTCAGTTTGAACTTTTACACTCCAGATGTTTTTGAGTTGCATGAAAATAATGCATTAATGATGCAAAAATATTGAATTTTCACATGAGACTCAAAAATTTCTGAATGAGAGAACTCAGACTTCCAATACATCCATACATCCTTGAGCCGAAAGTAAGCAGGGAATTTCAGCTCTAAACACATTTTTGAGACAGTTATCTGTGAGTGAAAACAGGGTATTATAACAAAAGATGAGTTTAAATCTTAACTATAGTGTTTGTTACTGTGAATGCTATAATGATACCTAAGTAAAATGAGTGTAAATGTAATATATTATTTTATACTGCTGTATACATATGAAATAAATAAAACTAGGATACATATTATGCCATTTTTCCATGCATGGATCTTCCACTTACGCCCGTGGGAGCTTTGGATAAAAATCAGTGGCAAAATATGGCTCTAAGTTTAAAAACAACTAATGCTGATTTAGTAATTTTAGTCTTAATATATCAGGTCTAAGGGGACATCTGTTCAAAACTGTTTCATTTGAAGCAACATATGCTAGGTTTAAAGGATTTCACTATATTTATAGCTTTGAAAGTAGGCATTTAGTTCCATATGATTCTCATGATACCCGCAATGAATATTTTATATATATATATATTTCCACCTGATGTTATATTTCTTTTTAATTTTTTAAGTGGTAGTAATACAAAGGTCCACAAAGATTAATACAAAGGTTTTATATAGGATATGAGTGCCTTCAAGCAATAAAAGAAAAAACACTTTATCTAAAATTTAGAAACAAACTATTTCATATTTAAAGTTGATAGAAACATAAAAAAATCATATGGGTATCATTTCCCAAGACAAAAATATGAATTAAGGAATAGACTTTTCTGTAATGTGAAAACATCTGAATGAATCTTATAGAAATTTACATTCTGAAATAGCTAAAATGTAATAGAAGAGATGTATGCTTCTTAATCCCATGTGTGGATTGTATAAATTATTTTCTTGAGTTCAAACCACACATATCTGGACAGAGGTTCATTTTATGAAGCAAAGAAGGAGAAGACTAGGTATTTGAACAACTAATAATGCCAACGTTATGGTGGGAAAGAACTGAATAAAATATACAGGAATGATAGTTCTCAATGAAATGTTAACAGCTATAACCACAAGTTGCTTTGGTTCCCCTATAGACCTGTATCTCCTACCCCTTATTATTATACTTTCTGGGAATCATATCATGGACTCTTCTATTTAACCCAGATTATGAATTTTCAGAGCTAAAATTAAATTTATTATATTACAAACATAAATTAAGTTTCGCCAATGAGGGGATGTAACATGGTAATATCTGCCTTCAAGAAAATTCTAGTTTGCTTTGGGAATGAAAGAAATAAGAGGAGAATATTAAATAATAAAATAAGCAAATAATTAAGTGATTACATTTGTGGTCAAAACCCAACAGTGGGTCATGAGAGCAATTCAATATTTTAAGACGACAGCATTAAATCAAAAATAAGTAAATGGAATAGGAAAAAATAGCATAGAAAAGTACCAAAACTCATTACTCATGGTAAAAGCCAATAATTCTTTGTAAAACATTTTTCAGATACATGTGTGAAATAGGTCACCATGTGAACTGTATTTCTTGCTGTGAACATTGTCCTAAATGTTAGAAAAGCACTGCACCATATGATCTCTATTTCAAATTTAAACTTTTTGAACGCTGTGAAAAGACAGGCAAGATCTTTTTGAAAAGTCACTTCGCATCTGAATCTTAATCTTTACCTTTGCAAAATATGGAGAAGTACACTTAGTTGTAGAATTTTTGTGAGAATTAGGTGAATTGATGCATGCGAAATGCATAGCACAATGTTAACGCACCATTAAGTGGCATATTTTATTATTAATATTGTTTTCCATTACTTTATTCTTGGTTACCTAAAGTATGGAATACAGTCTGAGAATGGAAATAATTCGTTTCTCAAAATTCCAGACTGCTTTAGAGTTGTATTTAAGCAGTGCTAATTTCAAAACCTCGAGATGAAAAGAGACCTGATTTTGATATCCACTCATCAGCTCAGCCCATGTGTGCCTCTTTATTTATTGGTGGTACAGAGTCCAGGAAGTCAAAATCACAGCTGTTGAGTTCTAGTCATCTCCTTCAACTCTTTTTTGCAAATCTCAAGTTGCCCTCTATCCCTACTAAAGAAAAATATATATGTATGTTTGCACTAGGCCATATTTACCTGATTTTTTGACCTGACCCCAATGTGCTTTCTGAATATCATTCTATTTCCATGCAAAGAAATGTGGGTTGGAATTAACTGCATATCTGACAGAATCACACTTTTTGCATATGACATTATAAATATTATAAAATGAATTTGGGCAGTATTTACTATCTGCTCAGTGGAAATTGCATTTCTTTTTTAATGGTTCTGATTGTAGACTTCTTGAATTTGTCCTTTCTTAGCCTGGCAGACTCTGTTCTCCAGAGCTGTGCTTTGGCTGTGCAAAAAGTTTAAACATTTTTCTTTTTTCTCTTTAATCAATTGGAAGTTTTATGTCCTTGTCATAAAAACGGGATTTAAATTTATCAGTTAAAATAAGGCAGTTCATATTCAACTATGACTAAGTTAATGTTTCTAAGGGAACATTTATATTTGAAAGGAAGTTTATTAATCCATGTGAAAATTTCTATTGAGAATATTGTGTAGATGAAGATACTTTTTGTCTTATTTCCTTTTAACTTATGTACTTTTGAGAGCAGTTGATAATCATTGGGCAACACCTAAAGGAATCCACTTAGAAGTAAGGGCCGTTTAATTAACATTGCCATCACCTAGTCTGGAGCACAACTCCCATTCCCTCCCCTTCCCTTATCAGTGTGAGTGACTCTTCTCTTAATCATGACAATGGGAAGAATATGATTGTTGACAGGGTGAATTGCATAAACCTGAAATTCTGAATTTTATTCTAAAAGTGTGAGACTGTCATTCTCAGTTGTGTTTCCTAATTAACAATGGAGTGAGTGGCAACTTTCAAAGTTTTCTGTCAATTCTTTCTCTCAAAATTGATATCCATGTGTGTGTATGTGTGTGATGGGTAGGTATTAATCAACAACAAAAGAAACTCATATGGGTGAATACACGAAGAGAAAGAATTGTATTATAGGTAAACAAATTCTGTGCCCTTCCATTAATTAATGTTTAGAATATCAAAATGCCTAGTTGAAAGGTAATAATATTTGATTGCAACAAGCTGGCTTGGGCTTTTCCACACTTGGGCAATCAGTGATCAACTTTTTTTGACATTTTGTGAAAACCACCCTTATTTATTACTGGGCTACATAGACCACAAAGAGACAGCACAGTGGTTACAATAAAATACACTGAGTAAGGATGAATTAGAGAGAGAAAATGAGAAATGAGAGAGGGAGAAAGAAAGAGACTATGATCATCTTCCTTCATTCTGTGGTTTTAAGAGACTGAGAAGCAGGTTTGATTTCTGAAGTCTGTGTAGTCATATACATATATAACTTAAAACATGGAGAAAAGTAATAAAAATAAATGATTGTTGAGTAATTCTTGTTAAAATATGACAAAGAATGAAATAAAGTGATGCAGTATGCCCTACGAAGTAGTAAAAAAGAGAAGAAATACATAAATTGTATTTCAAAATATAGTAATACCAAACTCTTTCATTGAGATGCCTGAAGAGATGCTTCCTTTGTTTCCATTGTTTCTTTGACAAAGATGTATGGATTCATGTGCCCAGTGTTTGCAAATATTACTCAGTTCAAAGATGTCTCAATGATCCTAAAATAATGTACTTGTAATTATAGGAACCAGAACAAGGGAAGAATTGGCGATACCATTAGCAAATCATGTGGAATCATGTGACACTGTCATAACATTTCATTAATCTATACGACAAGGCTGTACCACTGTGATTATCATTTCACGGTATTGCTGCTGAGGTGGGAAGCAAGTTTTCAACTGCAAATCAGTTACGTGGAGTGAACAAGGTGTACATAGTAGGCATTTTAAAATATTAGCCTTTAGATATTAGCATTTTAGATATTAGCACAGAGTTTTAGTTTAAGATGTAACATTTCTTTTAACACTCTTAATAGAAGAGTGTATTCCAACATGAGATATAACAATTGAAAGATAAAAATAAATGCTGCAAATTACTAAGCATTACCCAATTCAGATTTAGTAAGATAACTCATAAGGACAGACCGAAAGTTGTAAATATCTAGCTAGACAACAAATGAGCACAACTAACTTCAGATTGGACTAGTAAAAATGGAGGGGGAAGGACAGAATTGACAGACATGTCAAATAATAGATGGATTGAACTTCCTCTCGGATTAGATGGTCAGCTGACTGATGAGGGAGAGGGAGAAGTTATCAATGAGATTTTTTTTGCCTCTGTGAATCTTGCTGCCTTTAAGCAAGACAATACAAAAGAACAAAAAAAGGTCTGGGGAGAAGGTAATCTTATTTGTAGAAGAGCTTGTTAACTTTCTCCTTACCATTCAAGCCTTATTAAGCTTGTTATCCAAATGGGACCTGATCTGCCTTATGTATTAACATTCCCAGAGAATTCTAGACTTTTATCCTTACGTCACATGGAAGTCTCTCTACTGTATTCTACTTTATTCTTTGTGTGATAATTGATTATTATTACTATTTAAATTATACTTCTTAAGTTAATTTTTTCATTAATTATGTTTATTTGGAAATCATTCTAAAAATACATAGTATGTAAATTATAAATATTTTTAAAGTTTTTTTTTCTTGTGTAACTTTGGCTACTGTATATGCCAAAAATGGGCTTGACCAATTTAAAGAGGATACAGATTAAACCAAACCCTCTAGCTCTTTTTTGTGACACGTACATGACACATAATGAAGAGGAAGCCATGTAAATAAAAATAAATAAAAGACATAATAAGTGTATAAAACTTATTTTTTAATCTTCCTTTTGCATCTTCCTTTAGCAGCTATTTTTGAAAAAGTCATAACACTTTCATGTTTTTGGCCCATATTCATAAACTATTATCTGACCTCACTTAGCAATTAATCTTATTTTCTGTTTTGCTTTGTTTATAAGTGGGCCCTGAAGAATAATAGAATTTTAGTGCAGAACAGAACCTTGAAAATATTCTGGCCCTTATCCTACCTATGAAGATGAGACAAATACAGACCAACTGATGTAAGAACCTAACCATAAACCTAACTCTTCTTATCCAGACCCTTTCTCTTAACTCTGAGTTCTGGGTCTAGGGCAGGATATGCTTCCAGTCTCTGTGTTTTATTTTAACTTGAAATCCTAGAAGTAACTATACTTAAAAATAAACAAATAAGTTATAGCATCTAGAACTTCATTTATGTTTTAAAATTTCAATGTTCTCCCTGTTACATGGTCATTGGTAAGGATGATTCTCGTGTATAAGACATCAGGAAATTTGGACTAAGAAACTGAAGTCAGCTCTGACTGTCCTTTTGTGATTTAGTTTTAGAATGCTGTTTTAATATATGCATTTCTATTCACCTTAACAACATGTTATGTGGGCAGCGAATAAGCAAAACTGGAGTCAAACAAACATGAGTTCATCTCCCAGAGAAATCATATTTAACAAACTGCTGTTTCACCAAGGGTACATCTGCATAACCTAGTTTTACAAAATTCACATCATCCCACCCAATAAGTTCACCCAATGTAGCTCAACTTACTTCAACTAATTTCGTCAAATACTGAAAAATAAATAAGGTAGGAAAAGGGTAGTTTTAATTATCAACTATCCACCCTATTGATGAGGGAGAGATTTCCACCCTAGGGTTATAGGATGGAGAACACACGGCATCTGAAGCTGGACAGACAGGGTGAAATTGAAAACAACCTATTAGTCACATATTCTCACAGCTTGAGGGGGAAGGACACCACACAAAACACAGGGCCACAGTGGGGTTACAGTCAGGGACAGAATGAAAACCAGGGGCTACGAGAAGCAGGCTTTTCTGGTATCAAAAGGGAGGGTTTCTCCTTGGTTCCTACTGAAGGATGTGCTTGGTCTGTTTGAATTCAATGGGACTGGCAAGGAAATGCTACTCCTTGTTATGTCAGATGTCAAGGCAGCGCATAACATTTGGCCTTAATTTTAGCCCTTAGACCATGATTGACTCCTTGATGCCTTGCCATCGATTTTTATGTTGGTGATGAATTGAGATTTCTAGGGAGTAGAAATGCCTCTTTAGGATGTGAAATAGGCACTTGAGGAGGAAGAGGGCCACATAGTGAGGTGGTTTTCAAAAACATGAATTTTAGAGGTGTTCGTTTTATAGCCAATAAGGGAAATTGAGGAATCTTTGTGGCATTGTAGAGGGAGTGCTTGTGGCTTCAGACTAATCCATGCCTGTGGCAACAGCAGGGGGTCCATTTGCTCTCATGGAAGGGGGCATTATATCTCTCAATTAAACTGACTGTCTGCGGTTTAGTGGGGACATGGGAGGTGCATTGAATAACTTCTTCAAGAGCCCAACTTGTCAATTTTGAGAATTGAAATGAATGCCTTGGCCGCTATCTATTATGATCATTGGAAATCTGAAGGGGATAAGGAGTGTTCTGATGACGACTTGAATTGGGGACTTAGTACAGGTGGTGACATCTCTAACTTTATTTATAGTTTAGGTCTCTGTGAGGCAAGAGATTCCCAGAGTCCTTTATCTCAAAGGGAAGTTCTCTGGTGGTCCAGTGGTTAGGACTCTGTGCTTTCACTACCATGGCCCAGGTTCAGTCTCTGGTTGGAGAATTGAGATCGTGCAAGCTATGTGTTGTGGCCAAGAAACTAAAAAATAAATAAAATTTTTTAAAAGAGGGCAACTCATGGGCTTCCCTGGTGGCGCAGTGGTTGAGAGTCCGCCTGCCGATGCAGGGGACACGGGTTCGTGCCCTGGTCTGGGAAGATCCCAAATGCCGCGGAGCGGCTGGGACCGTGAGCCATGGCCGCTGAGCCTGCGCGTCCAGAGCCTGTGCTCCGCAACGGGAGAGGCCACAACAGTGAGAGGCCCGCGTACCGCAAAGGAAAAAAAAAAAAAAAAGAGGGCAACTCTTAAGTAAGAGTTAATAAAAATGTACTGTATAGTAAATGGGGTCATTTACTGGCCTGGGTCTCTGGTGTTAAGATGATTGTCTGATGTGTGGCTAACTGTGCTGGCTCTTAGATCCTGTCATTTAATAGGGACATCCTGGATTAGGAATGGAAAGCAGCAACATTCCACTGAGCTCCATCATATGTAACGGTAACAATATGGTCTGTAAAGTGTATAAAGTCCCATTAATGGTCACTCAGTTGCTCCCAAGGGACTCTCCAGTTTGCCAAGGGGTCTGGGAGTTCGTTGACCTCCTCTAGCACCGTGACATCTGACAAGGGACTGAGGAGAAGTGAGGCTATCCCATCCTGCAGGTGGATATGTCAGAGGGTCCGAGTTAGGGTCCAGCCTATAGAAAGGAGGCCATGGTCACTGTGCAGAGCTGGTAGACTCCTGGTTGCTTCCATAACCTGAGGCATAAGGGCCAGCTTGGAGTGGAAGCATAGATGTCCAGGGTTTGTGAGAGACTGTTTTCAAAAGAGCTTAGCACATAGCCAACAGTCACCACTCTAATGGTATATAGCGCAAGGCCAAGGAGGGCAGCCTCCTGTATGAGAATTCATAGGAAATTTATGGCCTTCATAGGTGGTCCAGAGACTCTAGGAGCCATGAGAAGAGGTTGCTACAGTGTCTACAGTGAAGGAATCCCTGGGAATCCCTGAGTACACTTAAGGGAGTAACTGCGGATTTCAAATTGGACAGACTCTTGACCATTTTGTTTGAGGGCTCCCCAATAAAGGTGGGCGATTTGCAAGTAACTGCATAAATGGGCTTAAGTAAAATTTGTAAATAAGTAATATGTTGCCTCCAGATCTCCCAAAGATCTAAAAGATGTTGGGTTGTATAAACATTGTATGTGCTGAGAAGGATCAATTGCTGTTTCTTTCAGTGTCAGGATGGGGCAGTCCTCAGTTTACCAGAGGATTTTCAGGAATTTAACAGAAGTTACAGGGCCTACCACTATGTAGAGGGCAATGGCCCATACCCATTTTGTGAGACTTTGTGAGAATTTGTATGCCCTAAACATATGTGTCTAACAAATCTCCTCAGAAGATGTCATCAAGGTAATATAATACCTGTGTTCCTGGAGAAGGGTGCATGTAATTCTTATCTTAGCAGCAAAGACTGTGTGTGATAGCAAGGCTGCTGAGGTCCCATGGGTAGCCTGATAAAGGTGTATTGTGTTACTTTGGAGGTGAGGGCGAACTGTGGCTTAGAGGTTGTTGAAATAGGCATTGAACATAGTAGTCAAATCTATAATAGCAAATACGGTACTGGTTGCTGATTGGATTGAATCAGTAATTTAAAAAAATATTGGGCATTGAGTGTGGGAGTCTTCTTGAAATGAACCACAGCATTAAGGTTTGGTAATCCACCATGAGATGCCATTCATTCTTGCCAGGTTTAAGAACAGGCCAATTTGCACTGTGAAATGGAGAAGCAGGGGAGATAATCACCCCTTCACTTATTAGGCCCTCTGTCTCTTCCTTCCTTCCTTCCTTTTTCCTTCCTTCCTACTTCCTTCCTTTCCCTTTTATTTTTTTCCCTCACCACTGGATTCATTTGGTGGTGGTGACTGTGCTGGGGGGGAGGCGTTCTTTCTATCCTGCTCATATTTATAATTTCTTTATTCTAGAAAGTCTCCAATCAGTATCATCAGTATTGTAGCCTCACCCAAGGCAACGATTGTATTATAGAATTTAAGGATCCCCTTCCTCTGCCATAGGGATGTCACGGGTGTTTTTCCCTATAATCCTGAGAATTAAGATCTTTGTTGAAACTGAGGAGCAGCTAAAACAGTGGCATAGCAGAAGGCTCCTGGGCCCAAAACCCAGGGGTCAATTGCTCAAAATCAGCCTCTGTTATATACCTATGGGCTTCCTCCTTTTCCTTTTTTTTTTTTTTTCTCTCTGTACAATTTTCTCATAATATTTTTGATTTATAGTCATGTAAAGTACTCATGGCTTTCAGTTTCTGTCTACATCAGATCACCCTTGCAGCAGACCTCACGGGCTGTTGAAAGGAAAGAGTTTGGAGGCTAAGCTGCCCACTTGTAGACAGCTATCTCCTCCTCCAGGGAGTGTCAGGCAAAGTCCACAGTCAGGGTCCACCTCCAGGAAGGTCATTTTGTCTGAGGTGTTCGCTGGGTAATCAAACGCTGGGATCAGATTAGCCCTTTGGCCTACTGATAACCAGCAACACTGAGACCAGGCACATTGACCAGGAGAGGCCTTTGATTGGAAGAACAGTTGTGTTATTGCCTCCATTGTTTTGGAAGGGGCTGGTACCCAATGCTCTTTCCACTTCTCATTATTATTATTGTTTTTTATCAGTGCCTGGGCCACAGGTTGCCACAGATATGTACCTGGATACCCCTGGGGGTCAGGAAAATACACAGGACAGCAGCAAGGGAAACAGTAGCACAGGTAGCTACCTTGCCTAAATAATTCTTGTTAGGTGATTTGGGTGTCATGCTTAAATCTCCCTTCGGTGGTGATCTCCTTTTCCACAAAATTTACAATGAGCCATCCCTGGGTTCCTCCTAAGGGTGTACAATCACAAATAATGTCTATATGCTGGCCCCAACCAGTTAGTGATGGTTACCAAGTTAAACTCAGTGGTCAGAAAGCTCTAGCTTATCCATGGTAAGGGGGACTCAAGCACCAAATGACCAGTTAAGGGGCTATGTTGCCTCTTTTTTTAAAGGCAGAAGTCCCAGAGACCATCTGCCAAAGACAGACTGAATGTCACAGAACATCGTGCGTAGGTATAGTCAGCTAACAACAATTGTTGTTCTCTTGAGAACAAAAGCATTTTCAGGGGACTTCCCTGGTGGCACAGTGGATAAAATTCCACACGCCCAATGTAGGGGCCCGGGATCGATCCCTGGTCAAGGAAATAGATCCCACATGCATGCTGCAACTAAGAGTTTGCATGCCACAACTAAGGAGCTGGTGAGCCGCAACTAAGGAGCCTGCCTGCCACAACTAAGACCTGGTGCAACTAACTAACTAACTAACTAACTATTAAAAAAAAACAAAAAAAAACTGGTATCAAAAATACTTCCAAGTTGGGGGGCGGACCTTCAAGATGGTGGAGGAGTAAGACATGGAGATCACCTTCCTCCCCACAAATACATCAAAAATACACCTACATGTGGAATAACTCCTACAGAACACCTACTGAATGCTGGCAGAAGACCTCAGACTTCCCAAAAGGCAAGAAACTCCCCACGTACCTGGGTAGGGCAAAAGTAAAAAGAAACGACAGACAAAAGAATAGAGACGGGACCTGTACCTCTGGGAGGGAGCTGTGAAGGAGGAAAGGTTTCCACACACTAGGAAGACCCCTCACTGGCGGGAATGGGGTGTAGCTTCGGAGCCACGGAGGAGAGCACAGCAACAGGGGTGCGGAGGGCAAAGCAGAGAGATTCCCGCAGAGAGGATCGGTGCCGACCAGCACTCACCAGCCCAAGAGGCTTGTCTGCTCACCCGCTGGGGCGGGCGGGGGCTGGGAGCTGAGGTTCGGGCTTCAGAGATCAGATCCCAGGGAGAGGACTGGGGTTGGCTGCGTGAACACAGCCTGAAGGGGGCTAGTGCGCCACAGCTAGCCGGGAGGGAGTCCGGGAAAAGGTCTGGACCTGCCAAAAAGGCAAGAGACCATTGTTTCAGGGTGCGCGAGGAGGGGGGATTCAGAGCACCACCTAAACGAGGTTCACAGGATGGGCTTGAGCCACGGCTACCAGCTCAGACCACAGAGATGGGCATGAGATGCTAAGGCTGCTCCGGCAGCCACCAAAATCCTGTGTGCAAGCACAGGTGACTATCCATACCACCCCCCTGAGAGACTGTGCAGCCCGGCACTGCCAGGGTCCTGTGATCCAGGGACAACTACCCTGGGAGAACGCACAGCGCATCTCAGGCTGGTGCAACGTCACACAGGCCTCTGTCACCGCAGGCTCAACCTGCATTCCAATAATAACTACTGTACCCCTCCCTACCCTGGCCTGAATAAGCAAGAGCCCCCTAATCAGCAGCTGCTTTAACACCCTCCTGTCTGGGCAGGAACAGATGCCTGAGGGTGACGCACATGCAGAGGCGGGGCCAAATCCAAAGCTGATCCCCGGGAGCTGTGCGAACAAAGACGAGAAAGGGAAACCTCTCCCAGCAGCCACAGGAGCAGCGGATTAAATCCCCACAGTCAATTGATGTACTCTGCATCTGTGGAATACCTGAATAGACAACAAATCATCCCAAAATTATGGTGGTGGACTTTGGGAGCAACTGTAGACTTGGAGTTTGCTGTCTGAGACTGATTTGTTTCTGATATTCATATTTATCTTAGTTTAGTGTTTAGCTCTTCTTAACATTGGTGGATTTGTTTATTGTTCTCTTCTTTTTATTATTATTTTTGATAATTTTTTCTTTATTAATTTATTTATTTTCTTTCTTTTTTTCCTCCCTTTTCTTCTGAGAAATGTGGCAGAAAGGGTCTTGGTGCTCCGGCCTGGTGTCAGGCCAGAGCCTCTGAGGTGGGAGAGCCAAGATCAGGACATTGGACCATCAGAGACCTCCCAGCCCCAAGTAATATCAATTGGCAAGAGCTCTCCCAGAGATCTCCATCTCAACGCTAAGACCCAGCTCCACCCAACGGCCAGTGATTCCAGTGCTAGACACCCAATGCCAAACAACTAGCAAGACAGGAACACAACCCCACCCATTAGCAGAGAGGCTGCCTAAATTCATACTATGTTCACAGACACGCTCAAGCCCACCACTGGACGTGGCCCTGCCTACCAGAAAGACAAGATCCAGCTCTGCCCATCAGAACACAGGCACCAGACCCTTCCACCAGGAAGCCTACACAAGCCACTGAACCAACCTTACCCACTGGGAGCAGACACCAAAAGCAACAGGAGCTACAAACCTGCAGCCTGTGAAAAGGAGACCCCAAACACAGTAAGTTAAACAAAATGAGAAGACAGAGAAGCACACAGCAGATGAAGGAGCAAGGTAAAAACCCACCAGACCAAACAAATGAAGAGGAAATAGGCAGTCTACCTGAAGAAGAATTCAGAGTAATGATAATAAAGATGATACAAAATCTTGGAAATAGAATGGAGAAAACACAAGAAATGTTTAAAAAGGACCTAGAGGAACTAAAGATGAAACAAACAGTGATGAACAACACAATAAATGAAATTAAAAATTCTCTAAAGGGAACCAACAGCAGAATAACTGAGGCAGAAGAATGGATAAGTGACCTGGAAGATAAAATAGTGGAAATAACTACCACAGAGCAGAATAAAGAAAAAAGAATGAAAAGAATTGAGGACAGTCTCAGAGACCTCTGGGACAACATTAAATGCACCAACATTCGAATTATAGACGTTCCAGAAGAAGAACAGAAAAAGAAAGTGTTTGAGAAAATATTTGAAGAGATTATAGTTGAAAACTTCCCTAACATGGGAAAGGAAATAGTCAATCAAGTCCAGGAAGCGCAGAGAGTCCCATAAAGGATAAATTCAAGGAGAAACATGCCAAGACACATATTAATCAAACTATCAAAAGTTATATACAAAGAAAACATATTAAAGGCAGCAAGGGAAAAATAACAAACATACAAGGGAATCCCCATAAGGTTAACAGCTGATCTTTCAGCAGAAAGTCTGCAAGCCAGAAGGGAGTGGCAGGACATATTTAAAGTGATGAAAGGGAAAAACCTACAGCCAAGATTACTCTACCCAGCAAGGATCTCATTCAGATTCGATGGAGAAATTAAAACCTTTATAGACAAGCAAAAGCTAAAAGAATTCAGCACCACCAAACCAGCTTTACAACAAATGCTAAAGGAACTTCTCTAGGCAGGAAACACAAGAGAAGGAAAAGACCTACAGAAACAAACTCAAAACAGTTAAGAAAATGGTAATAGGAACATACATATCCATAATTACCTTAAATGTAAATGGATTAAATGCTCCAACCGAAAGACATAGACTGGCTGAATGGATACAAAAACAAGACCCATATATATGCTGTCTACCAGACACCCACTTCAGACCGAGGGACACATACAGACTGAAAGTGAGGGGATGGAAAAAGATATTCCAGGCAAATGGAAATCAAAGAAAGCTGGAGTAGCAATTCTCATATCAGACAGAATAGACTTTAAAACAAAGACTATTACAAGAACAAAGAAAGATGCTACATAATGATCAAGGGATCAATCCAAGAAGAAGGTATCACAATTGTAAATATTTATGCATCCCACATAGGAGCATCTCAATACATAAGGCAAATACTAACAGCCATAAAAGGGGAAATCAACAGTAACACAATCATAGCAGGGGACTTTAACACCCCACTTTCACCAATGGATAGATCATCCAAAATGAAAATAAATAAGGAAACACAAGCTTTAAATGATACATTAAACAAGATGGACTTAATTGACACTTATAGGACATTCCATCCAAAAACAACAGAATGCATTTTCTTCTCAAGTGCTTATGGAACATTCTCCAGGATAGATCATATCTTGGGTCACAAATCAAGCCTTGGTAAATTTAAGAAAATTGAAATTGTATCAAGTATCTTTTCTGACCACAACGCTATGAGACTAGATATCAATTACAGGAAAAAAACTATAAAATATACAAACACATGGCAGCTAAACAATATGCTACTAAATAACCAAGAGATCACTGAAGAAATCAAAAAATACCTAGAAAAAATTGACAATGAAAACACGACAACCCACAACCTATGGGATGCAGCAAAAGCAGTTGTAAGAGGGAAGTTTATAGCAATACAATCCTACCTCAAGAAACAAGAAAAATCTAAAATAAACAACCTAACGTTACACCTAAAGCAATTAGAGAAAGTAGAACAAAACAACCCCCAAAGTTAGCAGAAGGAAAGAAATCATAAAGATCAGATCAGAAATAAATGAAAAAAAATGAAGGGGGCTTCCCTGGTGGCACAGTGGTTGAGAGTCCACCTGCCAATGCAGGGGACATGGGTTCGTGCCCCGGTCCAGGAGGATCCCGCGTGCTGCAGAGCGGCTGGGCCCGTGAGCCATGGCCACTGACGCTGAGGACCAGATGGCTTCATAGGCGAAATCTATCACACATTTAGAGAAGCACTAACACTTATCCTTCTCAAACTCTTCCAAAATATAGCAGAGGGAGGAACACTCCCAAACTCATTCTATGAGGCCACCATCACCCTGATACCAAAACCAGGCAAAAAAAGAAAACTACAGGCCAATATCACTGATGAACACAGATGCAAAAGTCGTCAACAAAATACTAGCAAACAGAATCCAACAGCACATTAATGGGATCGTACACTATAAGTGGGGTTTATCCCAGGAATGCAAGGATTCTTCAATATGTGCATACAATATCACAAAATGTGATATACCATATTAACAAATTGAAGGATAAAAACCATATAATCAACTCAATAGATTCAGATAAAGCTTTCAACAAAATTCAACACCCATTTATGATAAAAACTCTCCAGAAAGTAGGCATAGAGGGAACTTACCTTAACATACCTTAACATAATAAAGGCCATATGTGACAAACCCACAGCCAGCATCGTTCTCAATGGTGAAAAACTGAAACCATTTCCTCTAAGATCAGGTACAAGACAAGGTTGCCCACTGACACCACTATTATTCAACATAGCTTTGGAAGTCTTAGCCACAACAATCAGAGAAGAAAAAGAAATAAAAGGAATCCAAATCAGAAAAGAAGAAGTAAAAGAAGAAGTAAAACTGTCACTGTTTGCAGATGACATGATACTATACATAGAGAATCCTAAAGATGTTACCAGAAAACTACTAGATCTAATCAATGAATTTGGTAGGATTACAGATACAAAATTAATGCACAGAAATCTCTTGCATTCCTATACACTAATGTTGAAAATTCTGAAAGTGAAATTAAGGAAACACTCCCATTTACCACTGCAACAAAAGGAATAAAATACCTAGGAATAAACCTACCTAAGGAGACAAAAGCCCTGTATGCAAGAAACTATAAGACACTGATGAAAGAAATTAAAGATGATACAAACAGATGGAGAGATATACCATGTTCTTGAATTGGAAGAATCAACATTGTGAAAATGACTATACCACCCAATGCAGTCTACAGATTCAATGCAATCTGTATCAAACTACCAATGGCATTTTTCACAGAACTAGAACAAAAAATTTCACAATTTATATGGAAACACAAAAGACCTCAAACAGCCAAAGCAATCTTGAGAAAGAAAAATGGAGCTGGAGGAATCAGCCTCCTTGACTTCAGACTATACTACAAAGCTATAGTAATCAAGACATCATTTTCAACCACATTGCAGGTACTTAGTAGCTTGATCTTTAAACTGAAGACTTTCAGTTTTGGGGAATTTTTCTGAATTATTCCTTTCATTTCCTATTTTCTGCATCTCTTTCAATTCCTTATTTGTAAGTTGAAACTCCTCTACTGACCTACAAATTTTCGTCACTTTTTCTTCCATATTTTCTGTATTTTTAAAATCTACTTTCTGGGAGATTTTCTCAGGTTTCTCTTCCAACATTCTATTAAGCTTGTTATTTAATTATTTTATTATTATTTTAAATCTAAGAGTTCCTTTTGTTTTCTGAATATTTCTCTTTTAAGCTATTTTGAACTTTTGCAGGTATGAAATATTTTCTCTTATTCATCTCAAGCTGTTGATGATGGTTCGTATTACATTTTATTTTCCCTGAATAGTGTTTCCAGGAATATGGTAGAGATTTTTTGCAAATGTCCTGTGATTCTTGGCTGTCTTCTCAGAATTAAGAACAGTACTCAGAAAATGCTGACAGCTCTGTGCTTCTTTGGAGGGCTTGTGGCATATCTTTCTTTGTAGGGTGATCTGGCTGGACCATATAATTAAGGAATCGCCAATATCAATATGTTAGGTATATTTTTTCTTGGTTTAAGCACCAAGATAAATGTCTTGGTGGCTTCTGCATGGAGGTAAAAGCTTGGGCATTTGCATTCTGAAAGCTAATTGAGAAAAGATGCAAGATCCAAAGTTTTCTTGGTATGATGGTCTCACATTAAACAGTGCCTGCTGCCTTCCAATCCAGGAATCTCTCTTTTAACCTCCTTAAAGAATAAATCTCCTGTCTTCTAACCAGAGGGGATAATTGATCACCTATATGTGCACTGTCCATGAAGGCAACTTGGAGGTCTAATGACATTTTTTATCGTTCTTTTTATTTTTATATTCACTTTCACTTCATAAATAATTTGTTCTCTCAATTCCTGAGCCTTTGGAATTTTCTGTGGGATAAATCAGATTTCTTCTTCATACTCTAAACTTCCAGCTAAAGATTAAATATTTTCAAAACCACAGAGTCAATTATAATTTATTGATCTACTTCCGAACTTCCAAAATATTGTCACAGTTGTTTTCTTCACTTTTTTATTTGTCTTTTATTTGTTTTTGTAGGTTTTACCTTTAAATTTTTCTTTTGAGTTAGTGAAGTTTTGGGAAGAGTGAATGTTAGTGCATGGATTCACTTTCTTTCTATCTTTAACTGGAAGCTTGAAAATGAGCTTTGGGCTCATGAGCAAAGTATGACAGAGAATGTCATGAAGATTCATTAGATCTGTGGGAGTTTGTATAGTATATATAATATACTATACTATAATATATAATATTGTTAGCATATTTTTGTTGTTGTTAAGGCTATATCACTAATATGTTTCATGTTGGATCATATTTGGAAATTGATAATCTAAATACAAATATAAATAATTCATTTCTCTCATTACAAATCAATAAATGAGATCACAAAATATCATATGTAATTCCATTTTCCCCTAATGCAACTATTATAGTAATTTATTTTTCACTTTGATGGGTAACAAATTTATCCTTATCTTGAGATTGAGTGGAGTTTTAGTTCAATAAGGTTAATATCAAATATGTGATATGCATTGTTATATTTGACATAGATTAGAATGGTGATTATTTATACAATTGTCTAAAAGATTAATTACATATGAAAATACACTTTAAACCCCAACAGAGCTTTTCTTTCATTACATTGGTTTATTCACCATATTACTCTACTTTGAATAGTGCCTGAAATTAGTGTCCAAATAGTATCAGGCAACTTGCAAGCTTCAGTACTTGAGGTCAATTTAATTACACTGTGCATGACAGAAACTAGGCCATTTGGGTATTGCCTTTGCCACCAGCAATTGACACCTGAGTGTTAAGGAGCTGGTAATTAAGAGCTGGCACATACAGACACATTTTACTGTTTGGGACTAGGATAACCATATGCTACATAACTTCAGTGCTAAGTATCTTGTTAGCTCCAGAATTTACACAATTATGTTTGTGAGGTTTGTGTTTTTTTTGCAGTTTTTAAATTAATTTTATTTTTTAGTTTTGGCTGTGTTGGGTCTTTGTTTCTGTGCGAGGGCTTTCTCTAGTTGTGGCAAGCGGGGGCCACTCTTCTTCGTGGTGCGCAGGCCTCTCACTATCGCAGCCTCTCTTGTTGCGGAGCACATGCTCCAGACGCACAGGCTCAGTAGTTGTGGCTCACGGGCCTAGTTGCTCCGCGGCATGTGGGATCTTCCCAGACCAGGGCCCAAACCCGTGTTCCCTGCATTAGCAGGCAGATTCTCAACCACTGCACCACCAGGGAAGCCCTGTGAGGTTTTTTTAATCTCAATTTTTTCATGGTAAAAAAAGATAAAAACAATTATTTTAAAGATTTAAGTAACTGTACTCATCATTTTCAAGTTATGAAACTTTCTATAACTAGCAAGATTATAATTGGAGAGCAAATAATTGGAACAAAATAAAACTGCAAAAGTTGTGTGATAGCAATTACTTTCAGTTTCATTTACAGGGCTTGTATTTTGAAAAGTCTTTTGTAGTGTCAAAAAGTACCCGAAGCAACTTAATATGAGTATATCTATGTGGGGTAGGTAGCCTCTGGGATGGTCCATAATGATTTCTACCTCCTGGTATTCACATGCTTGAGTAGCCCTCTTCCCTTGAAGGTGGGTGGGATAGAGTAACCCACTTCTAAGAAATAGAATGTGGTAGAGTGAGGAGATGTCACTTCTGACATTAGTTATAAAAAGGCGATGGTTTCCATCTTGGGGACCTTCTTGTTTCCTTTCTCATTCTCTTTTGGATTGCTTGTGGAGATGTCATAGAGGCAGCTCTGAGGTAAGACACAGGTGGCAAGAGAATGAGGCCTATCAACCATCATGTGAGTGAGCTTGGATGCAGACCCTCTGCCTAAGTTGCATCTTCACAGGCAACCGACCATGTCTCCTGCCAAGAGTCTGTGTATCTCAAGAGAGACCACAGCCAGAGCCATCCAGGTAAGCTGCACCAAGGATTTTGAACCACACCAATTATGATATAATAATATGTTTTGGGGTATATTGTTATGCAGCAATAGATAACTAATACAATATATAAGTGAGAATCCTGTTGTCTGTTATAGGATTGTAAGCACTGATTTTTCTTGCGCGATGTGACCATTTTCACAAATGATTTGTATAATGTACTTGTACCATTCCTTTGCTTTCCTCCTCAATTTTCAGGTCTCCATTCCTCTTCTCCTCCCTACCTTACAAAAAAGTCTCCATCATTTTCTGGATTAATCTTCTATTGGCTTAAAAAAAACTTCTTATCAGATAAAAAATGTATTAACTGTAGTGAATTTTAGTTGTGGGAAATACTTCTAATTTTCTTCTTTGAAAGAGTTTACTTTTCCATCCAACCCTCTGTAGGACATATAGCCTTTTATATGCAGATTGATATAATTATGCTTTGAAATAGCTTTGAATTCCCTGTAGCTGAGACTGAGAACATGAAAGGCCAAATGTTATATCGAACCGAAGGATATAAAACTGCACGTACATCAATCCAAAATGAGATATAGAAATGAACAGCTCTTTACACAGTGATGTCAGTTTTTGACAGATTATTGAAGGATCTTTATAACTGCTGCGACTGCCTTGAGTAGGATGAAAACTCTGCCTGGAGTATTGCCTTTGCCACCAGCAATTGACACCTGAGTGTTAAGGAGCTGGTAATTAAGAGCTGGCACATACAGACACATTTTACTGTTTGGGACTAGGATAACCATATGCTACATAACTTCAGTGCTAAGTATCTTGTTAGCTCCAGAATTTACACAATTATGTTTGTGAGGTTTGTGTTTTTTTTGCAGTTTTTAAATTAATTTTATTTTTTAGTTTTGGCTGTGTTGGGTCTTTGTTTCTGTGCGAGGGCTTTCTCTAGTTGTGGCAAGCGGGGGCCACTCTTCTTCGTGGTGCGCAGGCCTCTCACTATCGCAGCCTCTCTTGTTGCGGAGCACATGCTCCAGACGCACAGGCTCAGTAGTTGTGGCTCACGGGCCTAGTTGCTCCGCGGCATGTGGGATCTTCCCAGACCAGGGCCCAAACCCGTGTTCCCTGCATTAGCAGGCAGATTCTCAACCACTGCACCACCAGGGAAGCCCTGTGAGGTTTTTTTAATCTCAATTTTTTCATGGTAAAAAAAGATAAAAACAATTATTTTAAAGATTTAAGTAACTGTACTCATCATTTTCAAGTTATGAAACTTTCTATAACTAGCAAGATTATAATTGGAGAGCAAATAATTGGAACAAAATAAAACTGCAAAAGTTGTGTGATAGCAATTACTTTCAGTTTCATTTACAGGGCTTGTATTTTGAAAAGTCTTTTGTAGTGTCAAAAAGTACCCGAAGCAACTTAATATGAGTATATCTATGTGGGGTAGGTAGCCTCTGGGATGGTCCATAATGATTTCTACCTCCTGGTATTCACATGCTTGAGTAGCCCTCTTCCCTTGAAGGTGGGTGGGATAGAGTAACCCACTTCTAAGAAATAGAATGTGGTAGAGTGAGGAGATGTCACTTCTGACATTAGTTATAAAAAGGCGATGGTTTCCATCTTGGGGACCTTCTTGTTTCCTTTCTCATTCTCTTTTGGATTGCTTGTGGAGATGTCATAGAGGCAGCTCTGAGGTAAGACACAGGTGGCAAGAGAATGAGGCCTATCAACCATCATGTGAGTGAGCTTGGATGCAGACCCTCTGCCTAAGTTGCATCTTCACAGGCAACCGACCATGTCTCCTGCCAAGAGTCTGTGTATCTCAAGAGAGACCACAGCCAGAGCCATCCAGGTAAGCTGCACCAAGGATTTTGAACCACACCAATTATGATATAATAATATGTTTTGGGGTATATTGTTATGCAGCAATAGATAACTAATACAATATATAAGTGAGAATCCTGTTGTCTGTTATAGGATTGTAAGCACTGATTTTTCTTGCGCGATGTGACCATTTTCACAAATGATTTGTATAATGTACTTGTACCATTCCTTTGCTTTCCTCCTCAATTTTCAGGTCTCCATTCCTCTTCTCCTCCCTACCTTACAAAAAAGTCTCCATCATTTTCTGGATTAATCTTCTATTGGCTTAAAAAAAACTTCTTATCAGATAAAAAATGTATTAACTGTAGTGAATTTTAGTTGTGGGAAATACTTCTAATTTTCTTCTTTGAAAGAGTTTACTTTTCCATCCAACCCTCTGTAGGACATATAGCCTTTTATATGCAGATTGATATAATTATGCTTTGAAATAGCTTTGAATTCCCTGTAGCTGAGACTGAGAACATGAAAGGCCAAATGTTATATCGAACCGAAGGATATAAAACTGCACGTACATCAATCCAAAATGAGATATAGAAATGAACAGCTCTTTACACAGTGATGTCAGTTTTTGACAGATTATTGAAGGATCTTTATAACTGCTGCGACTGCCTTGAGTAGGATGAAAACTCTGCCTGGGGATAGCCTTATCAGTTTGTATTTTTTATTCTTTCAATACCAAAAGGTGAGTCGAAGTTAAGTGAAACAAGAGAAATACTCTCTGACAAAAGCTTAACTCTCTTCTCCAAAGATGACACCTGGCCGCAAATGGTAAAACATAGTGTGATCCGATGATGGAATCATCTACGCAATCTGTCACGCTAGAGATGGCAGCCTAGATGAGGAGGTTACATTTTAGGAAGTCGTTAGAAAGCCCACATGGCAATCTTCACCTCTAGAGGGATCCCAGCGACAGACAAGGGCCTCTTCAGCACAGGAGGAGAGTTTATTGTGCTAGTGACAGACGCGTCAAAAGGATTTAAAGCACCCACATTCTTACTTATCACCAGCAAGAAGATAAAAGAAACACAGTAGATGTTTGAATGTTTAAAATCTTGAAACCAACACTGCCTTTATTTAAAAACAGATTCTAAGAAAAAACCTAACTTTATGCTGAAAGAGTATGTCCTGTGAAGATTTAATATCCTGACTGCTATGAGTTAAGTAAAAGTAACTCTTAGAATTGTCCCTTTGTATCCACCATGAATAAAGATTTTTTTTCCTGCTTAAAGTGTATATCGTCTCCTAAAATTATAATGCAAACAAAAGAATGGAATGTCCACCTCATCTGGGTTTGTCAAGTAGAAAGGAATGTCTTAAAATTGAAGATAAAAATGCCCTAAAATTCTGGTGTTTTTGAATGTGCAGATATTAAGTATAATTGAAATCAGAACAAGAGGGGGATAAAACTTTTTTTAACAAAATATACACTTTGAAACTAATACTGATTCAAGCCGAATTGAGTAGGTGATGCATGTAATACTTACATATTCAGCCTAGTCTAGGAAATTTTGCCATGTTTGGCACTTTGCAAAGCGAACCACTTATTAATTTGCAAAGTATATATGAAAGGAAATGATGATAAAACAAGTAGTAGTTGAGAAAAACATAATTGTTAATTAGCTCTGACACTGCAATTAAAAAAATCTAAAATGCTTCTTTTCTGAAATAAGCCGCATGGATTTGAAAAAAATCAAAGGCTTTAAACAAATAACTCAATGTATTCATTAGGTGAGTATTGCTCTCCGTTAACTTTGATGCTGTAGGAAATATATAGACAATGCAAAAAGGACAGCATGACGTCTCTGAAATTATTCCAAAATGGATTTTATTCTAGTTCTACTACTTAAAATGATGTGACCTTGGTAAAGTTTTGCAGTTAATTTGGAGACTCAAATCAGTTCTCATAGCTAAAGAGGGTCATGAATTGAAGTACAGTTGGAAATGATGTCAGACAAAACAGCCTCCATTTTATAAGGAGAATCTTTTATGATCTGGGGACGGAGACATACTCATCCCATACATTCACATGAATTTTCCTGTTCAGTGGAAGTTCTGGGTAGAAATAAAAAACAAACAACACCCTGCCAACAACATTCTGAACAGTCTACTAAAATGTTTCTAGCTACTAGGGATGGGGAATGGTAGCTTCTAAGTTAAACTGGCAGGTGTTGCAAGAAAACTTTTCTTGACAAAGATGATAAAAAATGTCTCTACCATGAATTTTTATACAATTCCCAACTGTAGCACAAACCAAGATAAGCATAGAGGACTCTCCTTAAAATCAAAACTAAGATAGTTCTGAAGTTACAGTCAAAGCTAATGCTTACTGAGTGTTCCATCCGTGACAAGTACTGTGCTTGTTATCACAACACTTACATGAAAAAAGATGACATTTTTAACCCATTTACAGATGATGAAACTATGAAAAGCTTATGTACTTGACTATTTTTTAATTATAAGGCTACGGAGTGTTGGAGCTGGGAGATAACGGCTGCCTGAAGGACCCCTGCTGTTAACTACCTTAAATAGTATGGGGAAAAGATAAAATAAAATGAAGCAATTAAGCAAATAATGTTTCATTAGAAATGTACAAAATAGATCTATTACATACTGAATTTTAAAGAGAAAATATAAATTCCTCTCACATTTAAACCACAAAGCCTTGTGGTTTAAACAAAGCTTATGGTCCGAGCATCAGAAATGATAAAAAGACTTTAAGATTTAACTTATAGGTTGTATGCTTTTTCTTACATCTTCAAGCTGTAATAGTATACCTCACACTACATTAAATATGTGTGGGTGTATATGTGTGCGTGTGTAAAATGAGATAGGGACTGGATGGTCACAATATTGAAAATAAATAAAATAATATAGAATAGCGTACAGTAGAGTACATTGGAGTAAAATAGGATTTGAGATCCCCTTATCTAAAATTACTAAATTACGTTCCATGAACCCTCACTTAGATTGAGGGTGGGGGAAAAGGGAGAAGTATAGGAATCTTCATTTTCAAATGGACATTCAACCTAGTATTCCTAATCATTGACTATGAATATCTTTTTTTTCCACAAAATTAGCATTTCAAAAGGAGAGTTTAGAGGCACGTACTTTGGGAAATGTTGATTTACCATGTTACATATTTTGCAGATGAGGAAAATTAAGCCCTGAGGAGTGTGAATTAAAGTCGTATAGCAAACTAGTAGCAGAAATCCACAGGCAGTGCCTTTTATACACATGTCAAATCAGGTTATGAAATTAGATGGTCTGGGGTAAAATCCATTTTATAATACTGTAAATCTGTGTGATTTTTTGAAAAATCACTTAACTAATCTGTACTATGACTTTATCCTTTGCAATATGCAGCTAATGATTTAACTTTCCACACTGGATTGTTGGCACATTCCATGCTTTAATTCATATGAAATTTATATTATTGAACATAACATACAATAAGTATAAGATCCATATTACTTTTTATTGTAGTATGTTATATATGTTTAGATGGATTATAGAAGAAGTGAGAAGAATCATTACAAGGCATCTTGTGCTACTTCTTGTTCCGGATTCTATATACTTCTTGTTCCGGAAGTTTGCCAACAGAGCTCTAAGATCTCATTTGTATACTGCTAGGAATAAAGAGACTGTCCTATTGAATCTTCACCTTAAGAAAAGCAAACCCTTGGGCAATACCTTAAAAGAATTGCATGCCTGACAGATGAGTAATAATTAAAATGGTGACATGGGCTTTGAAATCCATGTACATGGGTTCTAATTTTGGCCAAATCACTCACTAGGTCATTGGTGATGGGGCAAACACCGACTGTTGGAGCATTAAATAAGTCCCTCTAAATAGTAACTTTCAATAACATTTGAAGAACATATTTCTTGGTTCTCATTGCCATACTTGTAGCAATGATTTATCTTCTAGAAGTTAAAGTTAATCAGACCACTTATCATGGACTCAATGATGTCAGGGATTTTTGAATTTTTCTATTGGAAGACTTTTTAGAGAAGACTATTGAAAAGAAGGAGATGGATTGTTAAGTCTACACGAAGATAATACAAGTGGTTTATCAGCTGAAGAGTATTTAACGGTAGAAGAGAATCCAAAATGACGATAATTATGACAATGGTGAAGCACATTTAAAAACCCATTTTTCACACACGCTTTACTTTTTCAGAAAAATACTGCTTATCTTCACTGGTGTACCTATCTCCTCCTCACGTCAAATGATAGTGCAGATTTGTATTAGTTATGTCAATGGATGAATGCCATATTTGAAGTTTGTCCAACTATGCCTTGAATATTCATATGGAGAAGCTTTAGCTGAGTGTTCTATTTGTAACAATATTGACTTTCATAAAATTATTTTCTATTATCAACATACACCATTTCAACCACTTGTAGAATAAATTGTCTTTATGTGGTATACAGGGAAACTGGGAACGCATTTATGACATTATATCTATAAAAAAAGTGCCATGTTTTAAAAGTTCATCTTAAGTAAAGGAATTATTTGTAAGTTGGTGGCTGTTGAACAGTAAGTTTCTTCAACCATATCTTTTGAATAGCACCAATGAAAATAAAACTAAGTGCTTTTTATTTCTCTTTCTTCATATATGGATAAAACACTTTTAATTGATATGACTGTTGATATGACTGTTCTAGAAAATTGTTTAGGGGTATACTTTCTTTTACACAGAAGTACAATGAATACAGGTATAGAATTTATTTTTGTTTCACACATTAACATGTTTGAACTTTCCTGATTTATGAGATCAGAAAGTAAAATTTAAAAAAAAACATGTTTTTACAAAGTTGTGTTTAGAATATAGACATCCACATACTATATTTACACAGAAAATATGTTGAGTGGATGTGTGTGCGTATACATACACAAATATATAAATATGGAGACACCTATATTTATGTATCTTTAC